>NW_022437968.1:0-20920 GCF_009761245.1 Sapajus apella | reverse complement strand
GTTTCAGAGCCAGATATTTCTCCTTATACCCTATACTACAATTCAATGAGAAATATCCAAACGCAGCTTTTGGAAGAAACATGTTTCTAACTCGCTGAATCTAAACATAGATGGCACTACCTAAGGTGAACGAAGACACAGCAGAGCAGTTTGTAAGAGACGTTTCTCCTGTGGTTTAGATGCAATATTACCACTAAATCTAAGGTGCCTGTATGTGGCTGGAAATATCACTTTCTAGATTCTCAAAAGAAAGTGTTTCTGAACTGCTACATTCACATATCTGTTTAACTCTGTATGTTTAATATACTTGTTGACAATCATTCTGCTAGATAGCTCCGTTTGTATTTTAGAGCCAGATATTTCTCATTACACCCTATACTCCCTTTCACTCAGAAATACCCAAACGCAGCTTTTGGAAGAAACGGGTTTCTAACTCACTGAAGCTAAACATAGATGCAGCTGCCTAAGGTGAAAGAAATCACAGCAGAGCAGTTTGAAAGAGACGTTTCTCCTTTGGTTTAGACGCGATCTTAAAGCTAATTCTTAGGAGCCTGTATATGGCTGGAAATATCTCTTTCCAGATTCTCCAAGGAAAGGTTTTCTGAACTGCTACATTCACATATCCGTTTAACTCTCTAAGTTGAATATGCACCTTGACAATCATTCTGCTGCATAGCTCCGTTGTTGTTTTAGAGCCCGATATTTCTCATTACACTGTATACACCCAATAACCCAGGAATATCCAAACGCACCTTTTAGAAGAAACCTGTTTCTAACTCGCTGAATCTAAACATAGATGCAACTTCCTAATGTGAACCAAACACAGCAGAGCAGTTTGAAAGAGACGTTTCTCCTGTGGTTTAGACGCAATCTTACCACTAAATCTTATGAGCCTGTATATGGCTGGAATTATCTCTTCCCAGATTCTCCAAAGAAAGGGTTTCTGAACTGATACATTCACACATCTGTTTAACTCTGTATGTTGAATATACTCCTTGACATTCATCCAGCTACAAAGCTCCGTTTTTGTTTTAGAGCCAGATATTTCTCATTACACCCTATACTCCCATTAACTCAGGAATATGCAAACGCAGATTTCAGAAGAACCATGTTTCTAACTCGCTCAATCTAAACATAGATGCAACTTCCTAAGGTGACCGAACTCAGAGCACAGCAGTTTGAGAGAGACGTTACTTCTGTGGTTTAGACGTGATGTTACCGCTAAATCTTATGAGCCTGTATATGGTTGGAATTATCTCGTTCCAGATTCTCCAAAGAAAGTGTTTCTGAACTGCTACATTCACATATCTGTTTATCTCTCTAAGTTGAATATACACCTTGACAATCATTCTGCTGCATAGCCCCGTTTTTGTTTTAGAGCCCCATATTTCTCATTACACCCTATAGTCCCATTCACTCAGGAATATCCAAACGCCGCTATTTGCAAAAATGTGTTTCTAATTCGCTGAATGTAAACATACATGCAACTTCCTAAGGTGACCGAACACAGAGCACAGCAGTGTGAAAGAGTCGTTTCTCCTGTGGTTTAGAAGTGATCTTACCGCTAAATCTTGTGAGCCTGTATATGGCTGGAATTTTCTCTTTCCAGATTCTCCAAAGAAAGTGTTTCTGAACTGCTACATTCACACATCTGTTTAACTCTGTAAGTTGAACATACACCGTGACATTGATTCTGTTACATAGCTCCGTTTCTGTTTTAGAGCCAGATATTTCTCATCACAACCTATATTCCCATTCACTCAGGAATATCCAAACGCAGATTTTAGAAGAAACGTGTTTCTAACTCGCTGAATCTAAACATAGATGCAACTTCCTAATGTGAACCAAACACAGTGGAGCAGTTTGAAAGAGACGTTTGTCGTATGATTTAGATGCGATCTTAAAGCCAATTCTTAACAGTCTGTATATGGCTGGAAATATCTCTTTCCGGATTCTCCAAAGAAAGGGTTATGCAACTGCTACATTCACACAATTCTTCAGCTCGGTAAGTTTAATATACACCTTGACAATCATTCTACTACATAGCTTCGCTTTTGTTTTAGAGCCAGATATTTCTCATTACACACATTATCACCATTCACTCAGGAATATCCAAACGCAGCTTTTAGAAGAAACGTGTTTCTAACTCGCTGAATCTAAACATAGATGCAACTCCGAAGGTGAACAAACACATGAGAGGGCAGTTTGAAAGAGACGATTATCCTGTGGTTTAGACGAGACCTTACGGTAAATCTTAGGAGCGTGCCTATGGCTGGAAATATCTCTTTCCAGATTCTCCAAAGAAACGTTTTTAGAACTGGTATATTCACATATCTGTTTAACTCTCTAAGTTGAATATACACGTTGACAATCATTCTGCTACATTGCTCCGTTTTTGTTTTAGAGCCCGAGATTTCTCATTACACCCTATACTCCCATTCACTAAGGAATATCCAAAGGCCGCTATTTGGAGAAACGTGTTTCTAATTCGCTGAATGTAAACATAGATGCAACTTCCGAAGGTGAACGAACACACAGAGGAGCAGTTGGAAAGAGACGTTTCTCCTGTGATTTAGATGTGATCTTAAAGCTAATTCTTAGGAGCCTGTATGTGGCTGGAAATACCTCTTTCCATATTCTCCAACGACAGGGTTAGTGAACTGCTACATTCACACAATTGTTAAACTCTGTAAGTTTAATATACACCTAGACAATCATTCTGCTACATAGCTCCGTAGTTGTTTTAGAGCCCGATATTTCTCATTACACCCTATACTCCAATTCACTCACGAATATCCAAACGCAGCTTTTAGAAGAAACGTGTTTCTAACTCGCTGAATCTAAACATAGATGTAACTTCCTAAGGTGAACGAACACAGAGTAGAGCAGTTTGAAGGAGACGTCTCTCCTGTGGTTTAGACGCGATCTTACCGCTAATTCTTATGAGCCTGTTTATGGCTGGAAATATCTCTTTCCAGATTCTCCAAAGAAAGTGTTTCTGAAATGCTACATTCACACATCCGTTTAACTCTATATGTTGAATATACACCTTGACAATCATTCTGCTGTATAGCTCCGCTTTTGATTTAGACCCAGATATTTCTCATTGCACCCGTTGATCCCATTCACTCAGGAATATCCAAACGCAGCTTTTAGAAGATACGTGTTTCTAAGTCGCTGAATCTAAAAATAGATGCAACTTCCAAAGGTGAACGAACACATAAGAGACCAGTTTGAAAGAGACGTTTCTCCTGTGGTTTAGATGCAATCTTACCGCTAAATATTATGAGCCTGTATATGGCTGGAATTATCTCTTTCCAGATTCTCCAAAGAAAGTTTTTCTGAACGCCTACATTCACATGTCTGTTTATCTCTCTACGTTGAATATACACCTGACAATCATTCTGCTACATAGCTCCGTTTTTGTTTTAGAGCACGATATTTCTCATTACACCCTATACTCCATTTCAATCAGGAATTTCCAAACGCCGCTATTTGGAGAAACGTGTTTCTAACTCGCTGAATCTATACAAAGATGCAAGTTCCGAAGGTGAACGAACATACAGGAGAGCAGTTTGAAAGAGACATTTCTACTTTGATTTAGAAGCGATCCTAAAGCTAATTCGTAGGACTCTGTATATGGCTGGAAATATCTCTTTCCCGATTCTTCAAAGAGAAGTTTTCTGAACTGCTACATTCACACATCTGTTTAACTCTATATGTTGAATATACACCTCGACAATCATTCAGCTTCATAGATCCGTTTTTGTTTTAGAGCCAGATATTTCTCATTACACCCTATACTCCCATTCACTCAGGAATATCCAAACGCAGATTTTAGAAGAAACGTGTTTCTACCTCGCTGAATCTAAACATAGATGCAACTTCCTAAGGTGTACGAACCCAGTGCACAGCAGTTTGAAAGAGACGTTTCCCCTGTGGTTTAGACACAATCTTAAAGCTAATTCTTATGAGCCTGTATATGGCTGGAAATATCTCTTTCCAGGTTCTCCAAGGAAAGGGTTTCTGAAGTGCTACATTCACGCATCTGTTTAACTGTGTAAGTTGAACAACACCTTGACAATCATTCTGCTACATAGCTCCTTTTTGATTTAGAGCCAGATATTTCTCATTAAACCCTATGCTCCCATTCACTCAGCAATATCCAATCGCAGCTTTTTGGAGAAACGTGTTTCTAACTCGCAGAATCTAAACATAGATGAAACTTCCTAAGGTAAACGAACTCACATTGGAGCAGTTTGAAAGAGACGTTTCTCATGTGATTTAGATGCGATCTTAAAGCTAATTCTTAAGAGTCTGTATATGGCTCGAAATATCTCTTTCCAGATTCTCCAAAGACAGAGTTACTGAACTGCTGCATACACACAGTTGTTTAACTCTGTAACTTTAATATACACCTTGACAATCATTCTGCTACATAGCTCCGTTGTTGTTTTAGAGCCCGATATTTCTCATTACACCCTATACTCCATTCACGCAGGAATATCCAAACGCCGCTTTTTGGAGAAACGTATTTCTAACTCGCTGAATCTAAACATAGAGGCAACTTCCGAAGGTCAACGAACACACAGCAGAGCAGTTTCAAACAGACGTTTCCAATGTGATTTAGACGCGATCTTATAGCTAAGTCTTCAGAGTCTGTATATGGCTGGAAATATCTCTTTCCAGGTTCTCCAAAGAAAGGGTTAGTGAACTGTTACATTCACACCATTGTTTAACTCTGTAAGTTTAATATACACCTTGACAATCATTCTGCTACATAGCTCCGTTGTTGTTTTAGAGCCTGATATTTCTCATTACACTGTACGCTCCCATTCACTCAAGAATATGGACACGCAGCTTTTAGAAGTAAACGTGTTTCTAACTCGCTGGATTGAAACATAGATGCAACCTCTGAAGGTCAACGAACACACAGCAGGGCAGTTTGAAAAAGACGTTTCTCCAGTGGTTTAGACGCGATCTTACCTCTAATTCTTATTAGCCTGTTTATGGCTGGAAATATCTCTTTCCAGATTCTCCAAAGAAAGGGTTTCTGAACTGCAACATTCACACATCTGTTTAACTCTATATGTTGAATACACACTTTGACAATCATTCAACTACATTGCTCCGTTTTTGTTTTAGAGCCAGATATTTCTCATTACACCCTATACTCCCATTCACTCAAGAATATGGACACGCAGCTTTTAGAAGAAACGTGATTCTAACTCGCCAATCTAAACATAAATGCAACTTCCTAAGGTGAAAGAACATAGAGCAGAGCGGTTTGAAATAGACGTTTCTCCTGTGGTTTAGACGTGATCTTAAAGTTAATTCTTATGAGTCTGCATATGGCTGGAAATATCTCTTTCCAGATTCTCCAAGGAAAGGGTTTCTGAACTGCTACATTCAGACATATGTCTAACTCTGTAAGTTGGATACACACCTTGACAATCATTCTTCTACATAGCTCCGTTTTTGTTTTAGAGCCAGATATTTCTCATTACACCCTTTACTCCCAATAACCCAGGAATCTCGAAACGCAGCTTTTAGAAGAAACCTGTTTCTAACTCGCTGAATCTAAACATAGATGCCACATCCTAAAGTGAACCAAACACAGCAGAGCAGTTTGAAGGAGACGTTCCTCCTGTGGTTTAGACGCGATCTTACCGCTAAATCTTATGAGCCTCTATATGGCTGGAATTATCTCTTTCCAGATTCTCCAAAGAAAGTGTTTCTAAACTGCTACCTTCAGACATTGTTTAAGTCTGTACGTTGAACATACACCTTGACAATCATTCTGATACATAGCTCCGATTTTGTCTTAGAGCCAGATATTTCTCATTACAACCTATACTCACATACACTCAGGAATATCCAAACGCCGCTTTTTGGAGAAACGTGTTTCTAACTCGCTGAATCTAAGCATAGATGCAAATTCCGAAGGTGAACGATCACATAAGAAAGCAGTTTGAAAGAGACGATTCTCCTGTGGTTTAGACGCGATCTTACCGCCAATTGTTAGGAGCCTGTATATGGCTGGAAATATCTCTTTCCAGATTCTCCAAAGAAAGGTTTTCTGAACTGCTACTGCTTAACTCTCTAAGTTGAATATACACCTTGACAATCATTCTGCTACATGATGCCGTTTTTGTTCTAGGGCCCGATATTTCTCATTACACCCTATACTCCCTTTCACTCAGGAATTTCCAAACGCCGCTATTTGCAGAAGCGTGTTTCTAACTCGCTGAATCTAAACATAGATGCGACTTCCTAAGGTGAACGAACACACGGTGGATCAGCTTAAAAGAGACGTTTCTCGTATGATTTAGATGCGATCTTAAAGCTAATTCTTAAGAGTCTGTATATGGCTGGAAATATCTCTTTCCAGATTCTCCAAAGAAAAGGTTACACAATGGTTTAACTCTGTAAGTTTAATATACACCTTGAAAATCTTTCTGCTACAGAGCTCCGCTTTTGTTTTAGAGCCAGATATTTCTCAAAACACCCTATACTCCAATTCACTCAGGAATATCCAAACTCCGCTATTTGGAGAAACGTGCTTCTAACTCGCTGAATCTAAACATAGATTCATCTTCCTAAGGTGAACGAACACACAGCTGAGCAGTGTGAAAGAGACGTTTCCCCTGTGATTTAGATGCGATCTTAAAGCTAATTATTAGGAGCCTGTATATGGATGGAAATATCTCTTTCCAGATTCTCCAACGAAAGGGTTATTCACCTGTTACATTCACACAGTTGTTTAACTCTGTAAGTTTAATATACACCTTGACAGTCATTCTGCCACATAGCTCGGTTTTTGTTTTAGAGCCAGGTATTTCCCATTACACCCTATACTGCAATTCACTCAGGAATATGCCAACGCAGATTTTAGAAGAAACGTGTTTCTAACTCGCTGATTCTAAACATAGATGCAACTTCCTAAGGGGAACGAACACAGAGCAGAGCAGTTTGAAAGATACGTTTCTCCTGTGCTTTAGACGTGATCTTAAAGCTAATTCTTATGAGCCTGTATATGGTTGGAAATATCTCTTTCCATATTCTCCAAGGAAAGGTTTTCTGAACTGCTACATTCACACATCTGCCAAACTCTGTGAGTTGAATACACACCTTGACAATCATTCTTCTATATAGCTCCGTTTTTGTTTTAGACCCAGATATTCTCATTACACCCTATACTCCCAATAACCCAGGAATATCCAAACGCAGCTTTTCGAAGAAACCTGTTTCTATTTCGCTGAATCTACACATAGATGCAACTTCCTAATGTGAACCAAACACAGCAGAGCAGTTTGAAAGAGACTTTTCTCCTGTGGTTTAAACGCGATCTTACCGCTAAATCTTATAATCCTGTATATGGCTGGAATTATATCTATCCAGATTCTGCAAAGAAAGTTTTTCTGAACTGCTACATTCACACATCTGTTTAACTCTGTAAATAGAACATACACCTTGACAATCATTCTGCTACATAGCTCGGTTTTTGTTTTAGAGCCAGATATTTCTCATTACACCGGATAATCCCATTCACTCAAGAATATCGACACGGAGCCTTTAGAAGAAACGTGTTTCTAACTCGCTGAATCAAAACATAGATGCAACTTCTTAAGGTGAACGAACACACAGCAGAGCAGTTTGAAAGAGACATTTCTCCTGCGGTTTAGACGCGATCTTAAAGCTAATTATTATGAGCCTTTTTATGGCTGGAAATATCTCTTTCCTGATTCTCCAAAGAAGGGTTATTCAACTGCTACATTCACACAATTATTTAACTCTGTAAGTTTAACATACACCTTGACATACATTCCGCTACATTGCTCCGTTTTTGTTTTAGAGCCAGATATTTCTCATTACACCCTATACTCCCATTCACTCAAGAATATCGACACGCGGCTTTTAGAACAAACGTGTTTCTAACTCGCTGAATCTAAACATAGATGCAACTTCCTAAGGTGAACGAACACACAGTGGAGCAGTTTGAAAGAGTCGTTTCTCGTATGATTTAGATGCGATCTTAAAGCTAATTCATAAGAGTCTATATATGGCTGGGAATATCTCTTTCCAGATTCGTCAAAGAAATGGTTAGTGAAGTGCTACATTCACACAATTGTTTAACACTGTAAGTTTAAATACACCTTGAATATCATTCTGCTACATAGCTCCGCTTTTGTTTTAGAGCCAGATATTTCCCATTACACCCTATACTCCCATTCACTCAGGAATATCCAAACTCCGCTTTTTGGAGAAACGTGTTTCTATCTCGCTGAGTCTAAACATAGATGCAACTACCGAGGGTTAACGAACACACAGCGGAGCAGTTTGAAAGAGACGTTTCTCCTGTGATTTAGATGCGATCTTAAAGCTAGTTCTTAGGAGCCTGTATATGGCTGGAAATATCTCTTTCCAGATTCTCGAAAGAAAGGGTTAGTGAACTGCTACATTCACACAATTGTTTAACTCTGTAAGTTTAATATACACCTTGACAATCATTCTGCTACATAGCTACGTTATTGTTTTAGAGCCCGATATTTCTCATTACACCCTATACTCCCATTCACTCAGGAATATCCAAACGCCGTTTTTTGGAGAAACGTGTTTCTAACTCGCTGAATCTAAACATAGATGCAACTTCCGAAGGAGAATGAACACATAAGAGAGCATTTTGCAAGACATATTTCTAATGTGATTTAGACGTGATCTTATAGCTAATTCTTAAAAGTCTGTATATTGCTGGAAATATGTCTTTCCAGATTCTCCAAAGAGAGGGTTATTCACCTGATACATACACATATCTGTTTAACTATCTAAGTTGAATGTACACCTTGACAATCATTCTGCTCCATAGCTCCGTTTTTGTTTTAGAGCCAAATATTTCTGATTACACTGTCTACTGCCTTTCACTCAAGAATATCGTCACGGAGGTTTTGGAAGAAACGTTTTTCTAACTCGCTGAGTCGAAACATAGATGCAACGTCCTAAGGTCAACGAACACACAGCAGAGCACTTCGAAAGAGACGTACCTCCTGTGGTTTAGACGCGATATTACCGCTAATTCTCATGAGCCTGTTTATGGCTGGAAATATGTCTTTCCAGATTATCCAAAGAAAGGTTTTCTGAACTCCTATATTAACACATCTGTTTAACTCTATATGTTGAATATACACCTTGACAATCATTCAGCTGCATAGTTCCGTTTTTGTTTTAGAGCCCGATATTTCTCATTACATCCTATACTCCCATTCACTCAGTAATATAAAAACGCCGCTATTTGGAGAAACGTGTTTCTAACTCGCTGAAAAGAAACATAGATGCAACTTCCGAAGGTGAACGAACACACAGCGGAGCAGTTTGATAGAGACGTTTCTCCTGTGATTTAGATGCCATCTTAAAGCTAATTCTTAAGAGTCTGTATATGGCTGGAAATATCTCTTTCCAGATTCTCCAAAGAAAGGGTTAGTGAAATGCTACCTGCACACAATTGTTTTACTCTGTAAGTTTAATATACTCCTTGAAAATCATTCTGCTATATAGCTCCGCTTTTGTTTTAGAGCCAGATATTTCTCATTACACGCATTATTCCCATTCACTCAGGAATATCCAAACGCCGCTATTTGGAGAAACGTGTGGCTAACTCGCTGAATCTAAACATAGATGCAACTTCCTAAGGTGAAAGAACACACAACAGAGCAGTTTGAAAGAGACGTTTCTAATTTGATTTAGACGAGATCTTATAGCTAATTCTTAAGATTCTGTATATTGCTGGAAATATCTCTTTCCAGATTCTCCAAAGAAAGGGTTATTCAACTGCTACATTCACACAATTATTTAACACTGTAAGTTTAATATACACCTTGACAATCATTCTGCTACATAGCTTCGTTTTTGTTTTAGAGCCAGATATTTCTCATTACACCGTATAATCCCATTCACTCAAGAATATCGACACGCAGCCTTTAGAAGAAACGTGTTTCTAACTCGCTGAATCAAAACATAGATGCAACTTCCGAAGGTGAGCGAATGCATAAGAGAGCAGCTTGAAAGAGACGATTCTTCTGTGGTTTACACGCGATATTACTGCAAATTCTTAGGAGCCTGTATATGGCTGGAAATATCTCTTTCCAGATTCTCCTAAGAAAGGGTTATTCAACTGCAACATTCACACAATTGTTTAACTCAGTAAGTTTAATATACACCTTGACAATCATTCTTCTACATAGCTCCGTTTTTGTTGTAGAGCCAGATACTTCTCATTACACCCTATACTCCCAATAACGCAGGAATATCCAAACGCAGCTTTCAGAAGACACCTGTTTCCAACTCGCTGAATCTAAACATAGATGCAACTTCCTAATGTGAACCAAAAACAGCAGAGCAGTTTGAAAGAGACGTTTCTCCTGTGGTTTAGACGCGATCTTAGCGCTAAGTCTTATGAGCCTGTATATGGCTGGAATTATCTCTTTCCAGATTCTCCAAAGAAATTGTTTTCGAACTGCAACATTCACACATCTTTTTAACTCTGTAAGTTGAACATACACCTTTACAATCATTCTTCCGCATAGCTCCGTTTTTGTTTTACAGCCAGATATTTCTCATTACAAAGTATACTCCCAATAACCCAGGAATATCCAAAAGCAGCTTTTAGAAGAAACGTATTTCTAACTCTCTGAATCGAAACATAGATGCAACTTCCTAAGGTGAATGAACACATAGTGGAGCAGTTTGAAGAGACGTTTCTCTTATGATTTAGATGCGATCTTAAAGTGATTCTTATCAGTCTGTATATGGCTGGAAATATCTCTTTCCAGATTTTCCAAAAAAGGGTTAGTGAACTTCTACATTCACACAATTGTTAAACTCTGTGAGTTTAATATACACCTTGACAATCATTCTGCTACATAGCTCCGTTTTTGTTTTAGAGCCAGATATTTCTCCTTACACCCTATACTCCCATTCACTCAGGAATATCCAAATGCAGCTTTCAGAAGAAACGTGTTTCTAACTCGCTGAACCTAAACATAGATGCAACTTCCGAAGGGGAACGAACACACAGCAGAGCAGTTTGAAAGAGACGTTTCTAATGTGATTTTGACGCGATCATATAGCTAATACTTAAGACTCTGTATATAGCTGGAAATATCTGTTTCCAGATTCTCCAAAGAAAGGGTTATTCACCTGATACATTCACACAATTGTTTAACTCTGTAAGTTTAATATACACCTTGACAATCATTCTGCTACATAGCTCTGTTTTTGTTTTAGAGCCAGATATTTCTCATTACACTGTATACTCCCAATCACTCCAGAATATCGACACACAGCTTTTAGAAGAAACGTGTTTGTAACTCGCTGAATCAAAATATAGATGCAACTTCCTAAGGTCAACTAACACAGAGCAGAGCAGTTTGAAAGAGTTGTTTCTCCTGTGGTTTAGACGCGATTTTACCGCTAATACTTATGAGCCTCCTTATGGCTGGGAATATCTCTTTCCAGATTCTCCAAAGAAAGGGTTTCTGAACTGCTACATTCACACATCTGTTTAACTCTATACGTTGAATATATACCTTCACAATCATTCAGCTACATAGCTCCGTTTTTGTTTTAGAGCCAGATATTTCCCATTACTGCCATAAACTCAGGAATATGCCAACGCAGATTTTAGAAGAAACGTGTTTCTAACCAGCTGATTCAAAACATAGATGCAACTTCCTAAGGTGAACGAACACAGAGCAGAGCAGTTTGAAAGAGACGTTTCTCCTGTGGTTTAGAGATGATCTTAAGCTAATTCTTAGGAGCCTGTATATGGCTGGAAATATCTCTTTCCAGATTCTCCAAGGAAAGGTTTCCTGAACTGCTACATTCACACATCTGTCAAACTCTGTAAATTTAATACACACCTTGACAATCATTCTTCTACATAACTCCGTTTTTGTTTTAGACCCAGATATTTCTCATTACACCCTATACTCCCAATAACCCAGGAATATCCCAACGCAGCTTTTTGGAGAAACGTGTTTCTAAATCGCAGAATCTAAACATAGATGCAACTTCCGAAGGTGAACGAACACACAGAGGAGCAGTTTGATAGAGACGTTTCTCGTATGATTCAAATGCGATCTTAAAGCTAATTCTTAAGAGTCTGTATATGGCTGGAAATATCTCTTTCCAGAATCTCCAAAGAAAGGGTTAGTGAACTGCTACATTCAAACAATGGTTTAACTCTGTAAGTTTAATATACACCTTGACAGTCATTCTGCTACATAGCCCCGCATTTGTTTTAGAGCCAGATATTTCTCATTACACCCATTATTCCCATTCACTCTGGAATATCCAAACGCAGCTTTCAGAAGAAACGTGTTTCTAACTCGCTGAATCTAAACATAGATGCAACTTCCGAAGGTGAACGAACACACAGCGGAGCAGTTTGAAAGAGACGATTCTCCTGTGTTTTATATGCGATCTTAAAGCTAATTCTTAGGAGCCTGTATATGGATGGAAATATCTCTTTCCACATTCTCCAAAGAAAGTGTTAGTGAACTGCTACATTCACACAATGGTTTATCTCTGTAAGTTTAATATACACCTTGCCAATCATTCTGCTACATATATCCGCTTTTGCTTTAGAACCAGATATTTCTCATTACACCCATTATTAACATTCACTCAGGAATATAAAAACGCAGCCTTTAGAAGAAACGTGTTTATAACTCGCTGAATCGAAACATAGATGCAACTTCCTAAGGTCAACGAATACACAGCAGTGCAGTTTGAAAGAGACGTTTCTCCAGTGGTTTAGACGCGATCTTACCGCTAATTCTTAGAAGCCGGTATATGACTGGAAATATCTCTTTCCAGATTCTCCAAAGAATGTGTTTCTGAACTGCTACATTCACACATCTGTTTGACTCTGTAAGTTGAACATACACCTGGAGAATCATTCTGCTACATAGCTCCGTTTTTGTTTTAGAGCCAGATATTTCTCATTAAACCCTATACTACGATTCACTCAGGAATATCCCAACGCAGCTTTTTGGAGAAACGTGTTTCTAACTCGCAGAATCTAAACATAGATGGAACTTCCGAAGGTGAACGAACACACAGCAGAGCAGTTTGAAAGAGAGGTTTCTAATGTGATTTTGACGCGATGTTATAGCTAATTCTTAACAGTCTGTATATTGCTGGAAATATCTCTTTCCAGATTCTCCAAAGAAAGGGTTATTCACCTGCTACATTCACACAATATTTAACTCTGTAAGTTTAATATACACCTTGACAATCATTCTGCTACATAGCTCGGGTTTTGTTTTAGAGCCAGATATTTCTCATTACACTGTATACTCCCAATCACTCTAGAATATCAACACGCAGCTTTTAGAAGAAACGTTTTTCTAACTCGCTGAATCTAAACATAGATGCAACTTCCGAAGGTGAACGAACGCATAAGAGCAGCTTGAAAGTGACGATTCTCCTGTGATTTAGACGCGATCTTGCCTCTAATTCTTAGCAGCCTGTATATGGCTGGAAATATCTCTTTCCATATTCTCCAAAGAAAGGTTTCCTGAACTGCTACATTCACATATCTGTTTAACTCTCTAAGTTGAATATACACCTTGACAGTCATTCTGCTACATAGCTCCGTTTTTGTTTAAGATCCCGATATTTCTCATTACACCCTGCACTCCCATTCACTCAGGAATATCCAAACGCCGCTTTTTGGAGAAACGTGTTTCTAACTCGCTGAATCTAAACATAGATGCAACTTCCGAAGGTGAATGAACACACAGCCCAGCAGTTTCAAAGAGTCGTTTCTAATGTGATTTAGACGCGATGTTATAGCTAATGCATAATACTCCGTAAATTGCTGGAAATATCTCTTTCCAGATTCTCCAAGGAAAGGGTTAGTGAACTGCTACATTCACACAGTTGGTTAACTCTGTAAGTTTAATGTACACCTTGACAATCATTCTGCTACATAGCTCCGTTTCTGTTTTAGAGCCACATATTTCTCATTAAACCCTATACTCCCATTGACTCAGGAATATTGAAAAGCATGTTTTTGCAGAAACGTATTTTTAACTCGCAGAATCTAAACATAGATGCAACTTCCGAAGGGGAACTAGCACACAGTGCAGCAGTTTGAAAGAGACGTTTCTCGTATGATTTAGATGCGATCTTATAGCTAATTCCTAAGAGTCTGTATATGGTAGGAAATATCTCTTTCCATATTCTCCAAAGAAAGTGTTAGTGAACTGCTACATTCACAAAATTGTTTAACTCTTTAAGTTTAATATACACGTTGACAATCATTCTGCTACAAAGCTCCGTTTTTGTTTTAGAGCCAGATATTTCTCATTAAACCCTATACTCCCATTCTCTCAGGAATATCCAAACGCAGCTTTTTCGAGAAACGTGTTTCTAACTCGCAGAATGTAAACATAGATGCAACTTCCGAAGGTGATCGAACACACAGTGGAGCAGTTTGAAAGAGATGTTTCACTTATGATTTAGATGCGATCTTAAAGCTAATTGTTAAGAGTCTGTATATGACTGGAAATATCTCTTTCCAGATTCTCCAAAGAAAGGGTTAATGAACTGCTACATTCACACAATTTTTAACTCTTTAAGTTTAATATACACCTTGACAATCATTCTGCTACATAGCTCCGTTTTTGTTTTAGAGCCAGACATTTTTCATTAAACGCTATACTCCCTTTCATTCAGGAATATCCAAACGCAGCTTTTTGGAGAAACGTGTTTCTAACTCGCAGAAGCTAAACATAGATGCAACTTCCGAAGTTGAACGTACACACAGTGGAGCAGTATGAAAGAGACGTTTCTCGTATGATTTAGATACGATCTTAAAGCTAAACCTTAAGAGTCTGTAAAGGGCTGGAAATATCTCTTTCCAGATTCTCCAAAGAAAGCGTTAGTGAACGGCTACATTCACACAATTGTTTAACTCTGTAAGTTTAATATACACCTTGACAATCATTCTGCTATATAGCTCCGTTTTTGTTTTAGAGCCAGACATTTCTCATTAAACCCTATACTCCCATTCATTCAGGAATATCCAAACGCAGCTTTTTGGAGAAACGTGTTTCTAACTCGCAGAATCTAAACATAGATGCAACTTCCGACGGTGAACGAACACACAGTGGAGCAGTTTGAAAGAGACGTTTCTCGTATGATTTAGATGTGATCTTAAAGGTAAATCTTAAGTGTCTCTATAAGGCTGGAAATATCGCTTTCCAGATTCTCCAAAGAAAGTGTTAGTGAACTGCTACATTCACACAATTGTTTAACTCTGTAAATTTCATATACACGTTGACAATGATTCTGCTACATAGCTCCGTTTCTGTTTTAGAGCCACATATTTCTCATTAAAACCCATACTCCAATTCACTCAGGAATATCCAAACGCATGTTTTTGCAGAAACATGTTTCTAACTCGCATAATCTAAACGTAGATGCAACTTCCGAAGGTGAACGAGCACACAGTGCAGCAGTTGGAAAGGGACGTTTCTGGTATGATTTAGATGCGATGTTAAAGCTAATTCTTAAGAGTCTGTATAGGGCTGGAAATATCTCTTTCCAGATTCTCCAAAGAAAGGGTTAGTGAACTGCTACCTTCACACAATTGTTTAACTCTGTAAACTTAATATACACGTTGACAATGATTCTGCTACATAGCTCCGTTTCAGTTTTAGAGCCAGATATTTCTCATTAAACCCTATACTCCCATTGACTCAGGAATATCCAAACGCAGCTTTTTGGAGAAACGTGTTTCTAACTCGCAGAATGTAAACATAGATGCAACTTGCGAAGGTGAACGAACACACAGTGGAGCAGTTTGAAAGAGACGTTTCTCGCATGATTTAGATGCGATCTTAAAGCTAATTCTTAAGAGTCTGTATATGGCTGGAAATATCTCTTTCCAGATTCTCCAAAGAAACGGTTAGTGAACTGCTACGTTCACAGAATTGTTTAACTTTGTAAGTTTAATATACACCTTGACAATCATTCTGCTACATAGCTCCGTTTTTGTTTTAGAGACAGATATTTCTCATTAAAACCTATTCTCCAATTCACTCAGGAATATCCAAACCCAGCTTTTAGGAGAAACGTGTTTCTAGCTCGCAGAACCTAAACATAGATTCAACTCCCGAAGGTGAACGAACACACAGTGGAGTAGTTTGAAAGAGACGTTTCTCATATGATTTACATGCGATCATACAGCTAATTCTTAAGAGTCTGTATATGGCTGGAAATATCTCTTTCCAGATTCTCCAAAGAAAGTGTTAGTGAACTGCTACATTCACACAATTATTTAACTCTGTAAGTTTAATATACACCTTGACAATCATTCTGCTACATAGCTCCGTTTTTTTTTAGAGCCAGATATTTCTCATTAAACCCTATAATCCCATTGACTCAGGAATATCCAAACGCAGCTTTTTGGAGAAACGTGTTTCTAACTCGCAGAATCTAAACATAGATGAAACTTGCGAAGGTGAACAAACACACAATGGAGCAGTTTGAAAGAGACGTTTCTCTTATGATTAAGTTGAGATCTTCAAGCTAATTCTTAAGACTCTATAAAGGGCTGGAAATATCTCTTTCCAGATTCTCCAAAGAAAGGGTTCGTGAACTGCTACATTCACACAATTGTTTAACTCTGTAAGTTTAATATACACCTTGACAATCATTCAGCTACATAGCTCCTTTTATGTTTTAGAGACAGATGTTTTTCATTAAACCCTATACTCCAATTCATTCAGGAATATCCAAACGCAGCTTTTTGGAGAAACGTGTTTCTAACTCGCAGAATGTAAACATGGATGCAACTTCCGAAGGTGAAGGATCACACAGTGGAGCAGTTGGAAAGAGACGTTTCTCGTATCATTTAGATGCGATCTTAAAGCTAATTCTTAAGAGTCTGTATATGGCTGGAAATATCACTTTCCAGATCCTCCAAAGAAAGGGTTAGTGAACTGCTACATTCACACAATTGGTTAAGTCTGTAAGTTTAATATACACCTTGACAATCATTCTGCTACATAGCTCCGTTTCTGTTTTAGAGCCACATATTTCTCATTAAACCCTATACTCACATTGAATCAGGAATATCCAAACGCATGTTTTTGCAGAAACGTGTTTTTAACTCGCAGAATCTAAACATAGTTGCAACTTTTGAAGGGGAACGAGCACGCAGTGCAGCAGTTTGAAAGAGACGTTTCTCTTATGATTTAGAGGCGATCTTAAAGCTAATTGTTAAGAGTCTGTATATGGCTGGAAATATCTCTTTCCAGACTCTCCAAAGAAAGGGTTAGTGAACTGCTACATTCACACAATTGTTTAACTCTGTAAGTTTAATACACACCTTGACAATCATTCTGCTACACAGCTCCGTTTTTGTTTTAGAGCCAGATATTTCTCATTAAACCCTATACTCCCATTGACTCAGGAATATCCAAACGCGGGTTTTTTGAGAAACGTATTTCTAACTCGCAGAATCTAAACGTAGATGCAACTTCCGAAGGTGAACGAACACACAGTGGAGCAGTTTGAAAGAGACGTTTCTGGTATGATTTAGATGCGATCTTAAAGCTAATTCTTAAGAGTCTCTATAGGGCTGGAAATATCTCTTTCCAGATTCTCCAAAGAAAGAGTTAGTGAACTGCTACATTCACACAATTGTTTAACTCTGTCAGTTTAATATACACCTTGACAATCATTCTGCTACATAGCTCCGTTTTTGTTTTAGAGCCAGATATTTCTCATTAAACCGTATACTCCCATTGACTCAGGAATATCCAAACGCAGCTTTTTGGAGAAACGTGTTTCTAACTCGCAGAATGTAAACATAGATGCAACTTCCGAAGGTGAACGAACACACAGTGGAGCAGTTTGAAGGAGAGGTTTCTCGTATGATTTAGATGCGATCCTAAAGCTAATTCTTAAGAGTCTGTATATGGCTGGAAATATCTCTTTCCAGATTCTCCAAAGAAAGTGTTAGTGAACTGCTACATTCACATAATTGTTTAACTCTGTAAGTTTAATATACACCTTGACAATCATTCTGCTACATGGCTCCGTTTTTTTTTAGAGCCAGATATTTCTCATTAAACCCTATAATCCCATTGACTCAGGAATATCCAAACGCAGCTTTTTGGAGAAACGTCTTTCTAACTCGCAGAATCTAAACATAGATGTAACTTGTGAAGGTGAACAAACACACAATGGAGCAGTTTGAAAGAGACGTTTCACGTATGATTTAGATGCGATCTTAAAGCTAATTCTTAAGAGTCTCTATATGGCTGGAAATATCTCTTTCCAGATTCTCCAACGAAAGTGTTAGTGAATTGCTACATTCACACAATTGTTTAACTCTGTAAGTTTAATATACACCTTGAAAATCATTCTGCTACAGAGCTCCGTTTTTGTTTTAGAGCCAGATATTTCTCATTAAACCCTATACTCTAATTCACTGAGGAGTATCCAAACGCAGCTTTTTGGAGAAACGTGTTTCTAACTCGCAGAATGTAAACATAGATGCAACTTCCGAAGGTGAACGAAAACACGGTGGAGCAGTTTGAAAGAGACGTTTCTCGTATGATTTAGATCCGATCTTAAAGCTAATTCTTAAGAGTCTGTATAGGGCTGGAAATATCTCTTTCCAGATTCTCCAAAGAAAGGGTTAGTGAACTGCTACATTCACACAATTGTTTAACTCTTTAAGTTTAATATATACCTTGACAATCATTCTGCTACATAGCTCCGTTTTTATTTTAGAGCCAGATATTTCTCATTAAACGCTATACTCCCATTCACTCAGGAATATCCAAACGCAGCTTTTCGGAGAAAAGTGTTTCTAACTCGCAGAATCTAAACATAGATGCAACTTCCGAAGGTGAACGAACACACAGTGGAGCAGTTTGAAAGAGACGTTTCTTGGATGATTTAGATGCGATCTTAAAGATAATTCTTAAGAGACTGTATGTGCCCGGAAATATCTCTTTCCACATTCTCCAAAGAAAGGGTTAGTGAACAGCTACATTCACACAATTGTTTAACTCTGTAAGTTTAATATACACCTTGACAATCATTCTGCTACATAGCTCCGTTTTTGTTTTAGCGACAGATATTTTTCATTAAACCCTATACTCCCATTCACTCAGGAATATCCAAACGCAGATTTTTGGAGAAACGTGATTCTTACTCGCAGAATGTAAACATAGATGCAACTTTCGAAGGTGAACGAACACACAGTGGAGCAGTTTGAAGGAGAGTTTCTCGTATGATATAGATGCCATCTTAAAGCTTATTTTTAAGAGTCTGCATATGGCTGGAAATATCTCTTTCCAGATTCTCCAAAGAGAGTTTTAGTGAACTGCTACATTCACACAATTGTTTAAATCTGAAAGTTTAATATACACCTTGAAAATCATTCTGCTACATATCTCCGTTTTTGTTTTAGAGCCAGATATTTCTCATTAAACCCTATACTCCCATTCACTCAGGAATATCCAAACGCAGCTTTTTGGAGAAACGTGTTTCTAACTCGCAGAACCTAAACATATATGCAACTTCCGAAGTTGAACGAACACACAGTGGAGCGGTTTGAAAGACACGTTTCTCATATGATTTAGATGTGATCTTAAAGCTAATTCTTAAGAGTCTGTATATGGCTGGAAATATCTCTTTCCAGATTCTCCAAATAAAGGGTTAGTCAACTGCTACATTCACACAATTGTTTAACTCTGTAAGTTTAACATACATCTTGACAATCATTCTGCCACATAGATCCGTTTTTGTTTTAGAGCCAGATATTTCTCATTAAACCCTATACTCCCATTCACTCAGGAATATCCAAACGCAGCTTTTTGGAGAAACGTGTTTCTAACTCGCACAATATAAACATAGATGCGACTACCGAAGGTGAACGAACACTCAGTGGAGCAGTTTGAATGAGACGTTTCTCGTATGATTTAGATGCGATCTTAAAGCTATTTCTTAAGAGTCTGTATATGGCTGGAAATATCTCTTTCTAGATTCTCCAAAGAAAGGCTTAGTGAACTGCTACATTCACACAATTGTTTAACTCTGTCAGTTTAATATACACCTTGACAATCATTCTGCTACATAGCTCCGTTTTTGTTTTAGAGCCAAATATTTCTCATTAAAACCTATGCTCCCATTCACTCAGGAAAATCCAAACGCAGCTTTTTGGAGAAACGTGTTTCTAACTCACAGAATCTAAACATAGATGCAACTTCCTAAGGTGAACGAACACACAGTGGAGCAGTTTAAAAGAGACGTTTCTCCTGTGCTTTATATGCGATATTAAAGCTAATTCTTAAGAGTCTGTATACGGCTGGAAATATCTCTTTCCAGATTGTCCAAGGAAAGGGTTAGTGAACTGCTTCATTCACACAATTGTTTAACTCTGTAAGTTTAATATACACCTTGAAAATCATTCTGCTACGTAGCTCCGTTTTTGTTTTAGAGCCAGACATTTCTCATTAAACCCAATACACCCATTCATTTAGAAATATCGAAACGCAGCTTTTTGGAGAAACGTGTTTCTAACTCGCAGAAGCTAAACATAGATGCAACTTCCGAAGGTGAACGAACACACAGTGGAGCATTTTGAAGAGACGTTTCTCGTATAATTAAGATGCGATCTTAAAGGTAATTCTTAAGTGTCTCAATATGGCTGGAAATATCTCTTTTCAGATTCTCCAAAGAAAGGTTTAGTGAACTGCTACATTCACACAATTGTTTAACACTGTAAGTTTAATATACACGTTGACAATCTTTCTGCTACATAGCTCCGTTTTTGTTTTAGAGCCAGATATTTCTCATTAAACCCTATACTCCCATTCACTGAGGAATATCCAAA
>NW_022437967.1:0-20926 GCF_009761245.1 Sapajus apella | reverse complement strand
AATGGGACCTAATCAAACTCCACAGCTTCTGCACGGCAAAAGAAACAATCATTAGAGTGAATCGGCAACCAACAGAATGGGAAAAAATTTTTGCAGTTTACCCATCTGACAAATGGCTGATATCCAGAATTTAGAAAGAACTAAAACAGATTTACAAGAAAAAAACTAACAAGCCCATTCAAAAGTGGGCAAAGGATATGCACAGATACTTTTCAAAAGAAGACATACGTGAGGCAAACAAACATATGAAAAAATGCTCATCATCTCTGGTCATCAGAGAAATGCAAATCAAAACAACAGTGAGATGCCATCTCACGCCAGTTAGAATGGCGATCATTAAAAAAATCTAGAGACAACAGATGCTGGAGAGGATATGGAGAAATAGGAACACTCTTACGCTGTTGGTGGGAGTGTAAATTAGTTCAACCATTGTGGAAGACAGTGTGGCCATTCCTCAAGGACCTAGAAATAGAAATTCCATTTAACCCAGCAATCCCATTACTGGGTATATGTCCAAAGGATTACAAATCTTTCTACTATAAGGACACTTGCACACGAATGTTCATGGCAGGACTGTTTACAATAGCAAAGATCTGGAACCAACCCAAATACCCATCGACGATAGACTGGATAGGGAAAATGTGGCACATATACACCATGGAATATTATGCAGCCATCAGAAACGATGAGTTTGGGTCCTTTGTAGGGACATGGATGAACCTGGAAACCATCATTCTCAGCAAACTGACAGGAGAGCAGAAGATCCAATACTGCATGTTCTCACTCATAGGCGGGTGTTGAACAATGAGAAGACATGGACACAGGGAGGGGAGCACTACACACTGGGGTCAGTTGGGGGGAAATAGGGGAGGGACGGTGGGGGGTGGGGAGCTGGAGAGAGATAGCAAGCGGAGAAATACCAGATGTAGGTGATGGGGAGGAAGGCAGCAAATCACACTGCCACGTGTGTACCTGTGCAACAATTTGTATGTTCTTCTCATGTTCCCCAAAACCTAAAATGCAATAAAATAAATAAATGGGGGGGAAAAAAAACCACATTGCCATGTTTGTACCTATGCAACAACCCTGCATGATCTGCACATGTACCCCAGAATCTGAAGTGCAATAAAATATATATTTAAAAAACCAAAACACACAGATTACCAAAATAGATCCAAAGACATATTAAAAATTGGAATATTTCTATATCTTTTAAAGAATTTGAATTCATAATTAACCTCCTATGCCCTCAAAACATGAATAAATTTCTTTGTGCCTAGATGGCTTCTCTTGTGAATTCTAACATTTAATGAAAATAAAACGCTTTCATGAAATGGAGAGTGGGGGAACAGCACAACTCGTTTAATGAGGCAACTGTCTCTGTGTTACAAAAATGAGAAAAAGACAATACCAAAACAAAGAAATGCAAAAGAAACCCTCGACATATATTAGCAAACACAGCCCAGCAATATATAAAAAGGATAAGACATATTGACAAGTTGGAGCTTTTTTCAGTCATACAAAGTTCGTTTAAATCTTAAATTCTAAAAGATGAAATCGATGTAATTTATTTTATTTACAGAAAAAAATTGCAATCATCCTAATGACTTCATGAAGAGTATTTGACAAAATTCAAACCCTACTCTCCATTAAAACTGAGAAAACTAGGACTAAAAGGGAACTTGTCCATCCTGTTAATGGGTACTACAAAAAACGTACAGTTAACATCAAACAAAATGGTCAAAAATTGAATGCTTTTTCTGTAAAATGAGAAAAAAGGCTTCTACCCAACATTTGTTGGAGGATCGAGCCAGTGAAATAAATCAATAAAAAGAGAGAATGCAGACGGGTTGGTAATTAAGAAGTAAAACTGTTTGTATTGAAAAGCAACATGATTGTGTACATTTTTTTAAAAAAGGTGAGGCATGGGAGGTTGGGGGGAGATAGCATGGGGAGAAATGCCAGATATAGGTGAAGGAGAGGAAGGCAGCAAATCACACTGCCATGTGTGTACCTATACAACAATCTTGCATGTTCTTCACATATACCCCAAAACCTAAAACGCAATTTAAAAAATAAATAAATAAATATATTTGAATGAACAAGTCACCTTAACAAGGTCACAGAATACGAGATCAATGCAAACAATAAACAACTGAAAAATATAATTTTAAAAACAGCTCAGGCTGGGTGTGGTGTTCACACCTGTAATCCCAGCACTTTGGGAGGCTGAGGTGGGCAGATCGTGAGGTTAGGATTTCAAGACCAGCCTGGCCAAGATGGTGAAAACCCGACTCCACGAAAAATACAAAAATTAGCTGGGTGTGGTGGTGGGCCCCAGTGATCCCAGGTACTCGGGAGGCTGAAGCAGAAGAATCATTTGAACCTAAGAGGTGGAAGTAAACAGAGATCACACCACTGCACCCCAGCCTGGGCAACTGAGTGAGACTCTATCTCAAAAAAAAGTCCCACTCACACTAATATCAAAAACATATAATATTAGGGATAAGTTTAACAAAGTAAGTATAAGTTCTGTATACTAAAAACCTCAAAACACTGCTGAGAGAAATTAAAGAATACTATAAATAGAGAGCAATGCCATGTTAATGGATTAGAGATTTGAAAATTTTAACATGTCAGTTCTCCCCACATTGATCGACAGTTTCGCCATCTCAATCAATATCCTAACCAACTTTTAAGCAAAATTTCACAAGCTGGTTTAAAAATTACATATGTATGCTAAAACAATTTTTTTTTTCACAGAAGAAAGTTGGAAAGACTTTATTTCCAACTGATTTCAAGACTTAACTATAAAGCTAATCAAGAGAGTGTGGTTTTAGCACAGGATATGCAGAGCAAAGAAACAGAATTGATAAGGAATAGACCCACACGTATGTGACCAATCGGTTTTACACAAAGGTGCCAAGTTAATTACTTCAAATAGGATAGTCTTTTCATCCAATTGTGCTGGACTAACTGGATATTGATGTGGAAATAAATGAACTTTGATACTTTGTTTACTCTGTAAAAACAAAGATTAACTCAGAACAGATTGTATATCTAAATGCAAAAGTTAAAGCCACAAAGCTTTTAAAGAAAACCCAGGAGAAAAATTGAGTACTTGAGGACTTGAGTAAGCAAAAATTTTTCTTTTTTTTTTTTTTTAATTTACCTTGAGATAGGGTCTTGCCCTGTCACCAAAGCTCGAGTGCACTGCCACAGTCACAGTTCACTGCATCCTCCACCTCCCGGGCTCAAGCTTTCCTCCCTCCACAGCCCCTGAAATGGCTGGAACAACAGTCTTACACCACCACGCTCAGCTAAGTTTTGTGTTTTTTATTAAAGAGACAGAATATCCTCATTTGCGCATATTAGTCTCAAACTTCTGTGTTCAAGGGATCCATCCCACTCAGCTTTCCAAAGTGCTGGAATTACAGGCATGAGCCACCATGCACAGACAAAAATTGCTTAATGAGGATACAAAATGCACAAATTGGGCTGGAGGCTGAGGCCCGAGAATCACTTAAACCCAGGAGACAAAGGTTGCAGTGAGCCAGGATTGTGCCACTGCAGTCCAGCCTGGGCAACAGAGTGAGATCTGTCATAAACACAAAAGAAAAAACAAAACAAAACAGCAAGAAAAGGAAAGCACAAATTATAAAGGAAAAATGTGATCATTTTGATTTCATCCAATTTTAAATCTTATGCTCCTGAAAAAATTTATTTTTGAAATAATGAATAGACAAGTCATAGGCAGGAAAAAATTATTGATAATAAGTATCCATTATTTCATTCTTATGAAATTCTAGAACAGAAAAAAACAAATCTATATTGACAGAAAGTAAATCGGTGGATTCCTGCAGAGAAGTGGTTTACTCCAACAGAGTACAAGGGAATATCTTAGGTTGAAGGAAATGTTTATGTCTTAATTATCGTGATGGTTACAAAGATACATTCTGTTAAAACTCCTCAAAGTGTACATTTTAAATGGGTGCATTTTATTATATGTAAATTATTCTAAATAAAGTTGATTTGAAAATAAAGAAAGTGAAACCTTAAAAACCTTATGGTTGTAAAAATGTATGACAGCTGTTCAAGGTGATTGATTTGCTAGTTATTCTGATTTGATCATTACACATTTTATATATGTATTAAAAAGTCACACTGTTTCCCATAAATATGCACAATGATGTGTTCATTAAAAATAATAAATTAAGTTAGATTAAATGTTGGGATTGAAATTTTGTAAAAGAAAAGAATTTCTGTAGTGAACTATTCAGACAAAAAATATGGCTTCAAATGGAGGAACAGAGATGGAAGAGTAAGAAACATTCAAAATAGCCAAAGTATGATTAATCTGAATAAATATTGTATTTTAATCCAATAATAGTAAATGTTAATAATGTTTGGTAGGCTCTTAAACCTACTAAGAAATAAAATACATGGAAACAATAGCACAAAATGTAGGAATGAGGTAAATGGCGTAAAATGTTCTAAGGTCCTTGCAACTTTAGATACAAGTTGTATTAAAGTAATAAATGTACTAACTTAGGATACATACCAGTGAGTCAAGGATATACATTGTGGTCCCTAGGTATATCACTAAAAGAATAATTAAGCAATGTAAAACTAACAAGGAGAACTAAAATTGTATAAGTGCAAATCTCCCTGGAAGATAAAACATTTCAATAATTGGAAACACCCAATAATGAATGCTCAAAATATACAAAGCAAAACTTACAGGTTTAAAAACAATTACCATTCTGTATTATTAGCTCAATCTGATTGACATAGTAAGTAATTAAGGAACTAACTTGGTAACATATGTCTAGCTCTAAAACCAACTCTGAGGCCAATGCTTCTAAACTTTGGGCTTTTTGTTTGTTTTGTTGCTTTGTTTTGTGTTTAATTCAGGGAAACAATTGGAGACTTCCAGGAAAGAGTCAAAATCTCTCTCTTTGGCTGGGCCTACGTGTAAGAGTTATGGTAATGTATGTAAGCTGGGTCAAAGTTTGCATTACCATCTCAACTCTGAGGATCCATGGGCAGATGCAGTGAGATGCAGTGAGAGTTCCGATGGGAGGAGGGTTGTGATGTCCTCTGTCAGGATTTAATTGTTATTGTTTGGGGGCTGTTTTCACATATCATAAAATAAAGTAAATTTAGATGTAGGGAAGAAGTAACTTTGTTCAAAATAATGTGGCCAGGCCTGGTGGCTCACACCTGTAATCCCAGCACTTTGAGAGGCCAAGGCATATGGATCTCTTGAGCTCAGGAGTTCAAGACCAGCCTGGTTAACATGGTGAAACCCTGTCTCTACTATGAATACAAAAAATTAGCTGGGTGTACTGGCGGTTCCCAGCAATTCAGGGGGCAGAGGCAGGAGAATTGCTTGAACCCAGGAGTCGGAGGTTGCAGTGAGCCGAGATCATGGCACTGCATCCCAGCCTGGGTGACTGAGTGAGACTCTGTCTCAAAAAAAAAAAAATTAGTTAGTAAAATAGTGTTGCAATGAGGGAAGCACTAAACATAATATCTGCAAACATCTCACAAGTCAGGCTGAAAAGGGTTGTCACTGATACAGAGGAGCAAGCAACATGAGAAAGAAGGTGGGAGAGGAGGGGCAGAATGGAGGGTGGCAAGATTTGAGAATGTTGCACCCTGAAGTCAACCTGTTCTTGGAAGGGACATTAAGAGGGGTTGTATGTTTGCTAAGGCTGGATGTGGCGCAGAGTCCAGGGGTCTGGAGGAAAGAGAGAAACTAAAGCAGTTTGCTTAACAAGTATTTTCTTCTGAACCCTGAAGACAGAATTATTTGTTTATGAAGAACAATGGCAATGGAGAATCTGAGAATCAATGATTTCTAAAAGAGGGAATATCTAAAATAAGTCATAATAGTAAGGTTATTACTTTGCAGTAGCTGTTCTTAATAGAACACAAAGCATTAGAGAGTTTTCTTAATTGTAGCTATTCACCAGGACTCATTACCCCCACCACCACCAATCTTTGTCTCCCACTTTGTTGTGCCCTATACATTTTTTTCCAGTTGGCATTTCCGGAATTGTATTCATTATGTTTACCCAGTAAACACAGGTAGAGTGTTTTGCCAAGTTCTTTGAGTAGTTTTATCAAATTATTAAACTTCAGGGAGAAGTTTATAGAACTGACTCCTGTAGTGGTCAGGTCTAGGAGACTTTGGATTCTATGGGAATTCAGTTGCTGAACACTCTCTTGGTTTTCACGAGTTGGTGTTCAGTAAACACTATGTATTTGGTATGAGAACAAAGACATCACAGCAGCTTTGGCTGGAGGGAGACTGTGTGTCTTTCGGGGAATGCAGACTCTAGTGTTCTGCACACATTATTGCACTGTGAATTGTCCTGAGATTCCAGGTCTCATCTGGGTTCAGAGGGAGCTGAGAACTTCAAGGAAAGGAGTCGTGAGGGCAAACTCCAGTCCCCACCTTGCTGCTATAAAGTGATTTCTGCATACCCACACACATGCACACTGGGCAATGATGTAGCGACACCTCTCCCATGACAACCTTCACCCTCATAAACTGTGCTGAGAGAACTTGTGCTTCTACAGTCTTCTGCCAATAGGCTACGTAAGTGCCCAGAGGATTCATGGCTTACTTTTATGCACAGATCTTGAATGTGCACCAGTGACCTGTTTTCTACACCAGCCTAGGCTTCTTGGTCATCCTGTCCCTCCCAACAGCCTGCATGCACGCATTTGTAACTCAGAGCTACTCTGCCAGGACCAGTGTCCACGGTACTAACCAGTCTGTGCACCAACTGAACTGTTCCCTACCTATAGGTATTTTTCTTTTTCTTTTTTCAGACAGAGTTTCAATCTTGTGGCCCAGGCTGGAGTGCAGTGGTGGGATCTTGGCTCACTGCAACCTCTGCCATCTTGGTTCAAAAGATTTTCTTGCCTCAGCCTCCCACTTAGCTGAGATTACAGATGTGTGCCATCACTCCTGGCTAATTTTTCTATTTTCAGTAGAGACAGAGTTTCACCGTATTGGCCAGGCTGGTCTCAAACTCGACCTCAGGTGATCCACTCACCTCAGCCTCCATCAAGTGTTGGGATAATAGGGGTGAGCCGTGTAGGGTTTTTATAGCACGGTCTCTTATTCTGCCTGTTTCTCTTCCACAAGTTCTCTTTCACAATCCCAGGGCCACAACTCTAGCGCCTAAATACAAACTATTGTAAATCAAATGTCTTTGAGTAAATTATTTGGACCTGATTATTGTAAGGATAAATGCAAAATAAAAATAAGACACTTAATCAATCACATTAAAAATAAATAAGGAAACTTACTCTTCTTTCCCTTAAAACTTTTTATTATATATAAATTCTTCCTTTGCATTTTGTTTTTAAATATCTATGAAATCTATTTCTGCTCTAATTTTTTGTTTCTTTTTCTTTTTTCCTTTTATTTCTCTCTCTCTCTCTCCCTATCCTCCCCCGCCCTTCTTTTTTTTTTTTTTTTTTTTTTTTTCGGGACGGGGTTTTTTTTTTTTTTCCCAGGCTGGAGTGCAATGGTGTGATCTCTGCTCACCGCAACCTCCGCCTCCTGGGTTCAGGCAATTCTCCTGCCTCAACCTCCTGAGTAGCTGGGATTACGGGCACGCGCCACCATGCCCAGCTAATGTTTTGTATTTTTAGTAGAGATGGGATTTCACCATGTTGAACAGGATGGTCTCGATCTCTTGACCTCGTGATGCACCCGCCTCGGCCTCCCAAAGTGCTGGGATTACAGGTGTAAGCCACTGCACCCGGCCTATTATTTTGTTTATTATGCTAACATTGGGATTATTTAGTCGTTCTTCTTTAAGTATATTGTGTATTAGTTTTTTATTTAACGCCTTGTCCTTCTTCTTAATAGACAAATATTGCACAATAAACTTCTGTTTTACAACTGTTTTGTGGGCCTTTTTTTTTCTTTGTATCCCAGGAGTTATTGCATGTTTTCTATTTTTTTTCTCAATGTACTTTCTGATTTCCTTTTCCTTTTTCTTTTTGACTCATTGGATGTCCAGGAACATGTAGTTTATTGTCCACATATTTGTGAGTTTCAAATTTTTTCTTTGGCTATTGATGTCTACTTTTATTAAATTGTAATTTTAAAAGTTGAAACAGTGGGTTGGGGTGGCTCATGCCTGTATCCCAGCACTTTGGGAGGGTGAACTAACTGAGGAGGAGCGTTTTAGACTAGCCTCACCAACATGGTGAAACCTCATGTTTACTAAAAATAAAAAATTAAGTGAGCGTGGTAGTGCATGCCTGTAATCTCAGCTACTTGGGAGGCTGAGGCAGGAGAATCACTTAAACCTGGGAGGCAGAGGTTGAAGTGAACTGAGATCTCACCATTGCACTCCATCCTCGGTGACAGAGCAAGACTCCATCTCAAAACAAAAACAAAAGAAGTTGATATAATTTTAATCTTTACACATGTGAAAAGACTTTGTTTTTTCCCAACATGTGACGTATCATGGATAATGTTCCATTTGTACTTGATAAGAATGTGTATTCTCATCTCGTTACATAAAATATTCTCTATATGTCTGATAGAGGCAATTGTTCTATAGTGCTATGCAAACACATTGTTTTCTTTCTAGCTTTCTGTCTGAATAATTATTGTTTTAAGTAAAATAACAGTCCTCTATTATTGTCTGTATTTAAAAAATTTTTTTTTAAGACACAGGGTTTCACCATGTTGGCCAGGCTGGTCTCAAATTCCTGACCTCAGGTGATCCACCTGCCTCGGCCTCCCAAAGTGATGGGATGACAGTTTGTAAGCCACTGCACCCGGCCTGTCTATATTTAATAAAGTTCTGTTTATATACGTTGATATATTTGTGTGCTTCAATGTAGGGTGCACATATTTTTTAATTGTTATGTACTTTCACAAATTATCCTCTCATTATTACAGAATGATTTTATTTGTCTTGTGGAATAGATTTTTTTCTAGAAGTATATTTTGTCTGATATAAATATGGCCACTCTTACACTCTTTCAATTATTATTGGTATGGGTTTTTTACATTTTTAATCATTAACCTATGTGTGCCTTTAAATCTAAAATAAGTAACTTCTGTGAAGCATACCGTTTGTTTGTTTGTTTGTTTGTTTGTTTATTATAAAGACGGGGTTTCACCCCGTTGGTCAGGCTGCTCTTGAACTCCTGACCTCGGGTGATCTGCCCACCTTGGCCTCCAAAGTACTTGAATTACAGGCATGAGCCACCACGCCTGGCTGTTAGCATAGTGTTAATTTAAAAAATCTATTTAGACATTTTGTGAAGCTTTTATTTCATTTTGTCCTTTAATAACAGAATATCCTAGAGTTGGTATTTTATAACAAATAAAACTTTACTTACCTCACAATTTTAGATTATGGAAGTCCAAGAGCATGTCATTGACATCTGATTAGAATCCTATTTTCACATCATAAGATGACCAAAGGCATGAAGATGAGAAAAGGCATACACCAGAGGGTTTTTTTGTTTTGTTTTGTTTTTGTTTTTGTTTTTTGAGACAGTGTCTGGATCTGTCACCCACGATGGAATATAATGGCAGAATCTCAGCTCACTGCAACCACTGCCTCCTGGAGTCAAGTGATTCTCCTGCCTCACCCTTTGAGTAGCTGGGACTACAGACACAACACCACATCAGGCTAATTCTTTGTATTTTTAGCAGAGACGTGGTTTCACCATGTTTGCCAGGCTGGCCTGGATCTCCTGGCCTCGTCGTCTACCCGCCTGGGCATCCCAAATTGCTGGGATTACAGGCATGAGCCACCGTGCCTGGTCTCACAGAGCTTACCTTTTATAATAGAACTGCTTTCCTGCTAACCAACCCACTGTGAAAATAATGACATTAATTTATTCATGAGAGTAGATCCCTCATAACCTAATATCTTCTGAAAGGTCTAAGCTTTATAATTTTATAACAATGGCAGTTAAATTTCAACATGACTTTTGAAGGGGACTTTCAAACCATAGCAATGTGTTTTTATTAGATAATTAAATTATTTGATGTTTTTAAAATTATTGATAGGTAAGAACTTACTACTGCCGTTTTGTGAATTGTTGTCTGACCATTTAGTATTACACTGTAGTATTTTTGCCATTACTTTTTTTTGGTAAAAACTGCAATTACTTTTTCATCAAACTAATTTAATAACGTCTTCATTTTACTTTTCATGCTGTCTTCTCTTGGGTTTTGTTGAAAAATACATATATATGTGTATATATACATATTGCTTTTTATTGTTGTTATGTGCTTTGATTCTTTTTCTTTCTTTTTTCTTTTTGTGAGAGAGTGTTTCACTTTTGTTGCTCAGGATGGAGTGCAATGGTGCAATCTTGACTCAATCAAGATTGTTCAATCGATTCCTGCCTCAACCTTCCGAGTAGCTGTAATTACAGGCAAGAACCACCATGCCTGGCTAATTTTGTGTTTTTACTAGAGATGGGGTTTCACCAAGTTGATCAGGCTTGGTCTCAAACGCCTGACCTAAGGTGATCCCTACCCTCTACTTCAGCCTCCCAAAGTGCCGAGATTTCAGGCATGAGCCACCGGGCCCGACCATTGGATTTCTTTCTCTTTTGAGTATATGCTACAGATTTTCTCTTAATTACCAAGAGGCTGACATAAACATCTCATAGTTTACAGTCTAGGTTAAGATAATAATAATTCAGCTTCTCTGTATAGAAACTCTCAATAGTTTTACTCTCATCAGTACATGATGTATATCACTTTACGTTTTTATATTATGTATCTAATAACAAATTTTTAAGCTATGTTTTTTAATATTTGTCTTGTATCTTTTATCCCTGAGTTAAAAGTAATTCATGCACCACCATTACAGATATTATTCATTTTTCTCAACCAATACCTGAATAATGTTAAAACTGAATTCCAATATTAATTTTATATATAATTAATTTCAAAGTATTATAAAAATTATAGTTTTCTGCTTTGCAATATTATTTTCTTGTGTTCACTTGGCTGTATAAACTTATATTTTGTGTAATAGCACCAATATTAATAACATAAATAACTTTACCTACTATCTTTAAAATACATATTAAAAGGTTCCATTTCATTCGTCTTTTACCAATTTTTATAATGTGTCTTTTGTTAAATTTTACTGCTATACACTGCATGTCAATAAAATGCCAGGTATTTATAAGTTCATAATGATATTTGAAAACTATAGTTATTTAAAGAATTATACGTTGTCAGTACAAGAATGTGGTAAAAGACACTATTGCACACACCACAACAGGAAGGGCCAGCTACAGATCCCCTCCCCTGCTAGTTGCCTTCCCAAGGCCACTTTCTATGAAAAAGAAGTTTCCAAATGGAACCCCAGCCCTGCCCAATATTTAAGGAGGGATCAGAATCTACCCACCGGGACTATAAATGTAAAACTCAACAAGAAAAACCTGTCATCGATCACCTCACCTTACAGAGGAAAAGGGATCAAGTCTGTTGGACAAGGCTTGTCCGTCTGTTTCTCCATAGAACCAGCTGAATTAAAGTATTTTCTTTCTGAAAAGCCCTTATCCTGCACCCTAGCTGAGGGCCTGATTACTGGCAATAGTTGCTTTCAGAGTTCAGGGAAAGATGACATCTTTGTAAACAATTCTAAGAGTATTTAGCTCTCATTCAATAAAATATTGTGAAGATTGGATTTCCAAAGAGTTTTGTTTTCATTACTCTGCTTGAATACACCCGATAACCAGCTTCACTGTCATACAACAGCTTCTCAGTAAACAGTCCCGCTCAGCTATTGCCATGATAAACCCACATGTCTGCAGTGAACTGAAGAAACAGAGCCCCTGCACTGGGCTTTCACCAGGGCAGGCCCTGGGGACACGCAGCTCAGGTCATCCTTGGGACTTTCGTCGGGGATCCACCCCCATTTCCTGAGAAACTGGCCAAGTTATGCAGTTCCTGGAGCCCTGGAACGAATCCTAAACTGGGTGTGGTGACAGGACGGCAAGGCTGAGAAGTCTGAGGGGACACCTGGACATCAGTACACACAGGTAGCAGATAAAAGATTGCACATTCTTCTTCTTCCAACAACTCTGCCCACCCCACAAAAATGAGATAAAACCATGAAGAAGCCAAAACGGAGAGCTGGAATGGAACGCCTATGAAAAACACGTCCAGTTCTAGCCTTAAACCAATTTCACACCAAATAGCTTTAAATTTGTTAACAAAGCTCTGATGCCCGAATTGGAAAATAATTTCCATTTTTGAGCAAAAGCCAGCTGTTAAAGAAGCAGAACTTGAAAATCCAGTAGCTCATAAATTCTCGTATGTGCACAAATCTTGCATTTGTCTGAACACAGGCAGAGCAGAAATCCACCCATTCTATCCGGGAAGGTCATCTCAATTCTGTCTCAGAAATTACTGTGGGTCATTTTAGAATGTACTTATTATCACCACGAAACAGACTTCCTGGCTACACACTGCCAGCGCTAGACTGCTATTACCTGAGCCCAAGAAAGTCTCTTTTTTGCAAAAAACTGGCTCAGGGCCTGAGAATGGCTGGCGCCCCAGTTTTGGCACCCAGGAAACTACAGGCACTGCTTCACCCAGCAGCTAAGGTCTTTGACACCAATGGAAGAAGGCCACCTTCCACGCACAAGCCTCTTCCAGGGACAAAGAGCCATAGGAAACGATGGTGGGGTGCTGGCCCAGGAGCAAGTGCCTAAAGGTTGCTACCCTAGCCGATGTCATCGATGCCCCTAACCAGTCGGGATGGAGTATCACCCTCTCACCCTAGCCCTGAGGCCAGCCCAGAACTACCGGTTGCTGCCTTGGCCCCCCCAGTAAAAAAATATCCTGCTAATGTGCGAGAAAAAAAGATGGGAATGGAGAAACAACAGTAAGAGAGAAGCGGTCATCATTACATTTCTTAAACCCAAAGACTAAATATTAAAATCAGCCTGGCCCCCTCTCTTTCATATACACATACATCTTTGAAAGAAATAATTCGCCTGACAGAAAACTTGTCAAGAAAAATTTAAAAAGCGAGTACAACTTACAATGATTGGCATCATCTTCGGTGCACTAAAAGAAAATAGCTAGCCACTAAATTCTGAATGCGGGGAAAATGCCCATTAAAAGGAAAACTGAGCAATTTTTGCTTCTATGTTATGAGGTTGGTGCAAAAGTAATTGCAGTTTTTGCCACTGAAAGTAATGGAGGTAGGGCGCAATTGTTCATGCCTGTAATCTCAGCACTTTGGGAGGTCAAAACAGGTGATCACTTGAGAGGTCAGGAGTTTCAGACAAGCCTGGCCAACATGCCGAGACCCTGTCTCAACTAAAAATGCAAAAATGAGCCAGGCATGGAGGCGGGTGCCTGTAATCGCAGCTACTTGGCAGGCTGAGGCAGAAGACTTGCTTCAAACCAGGAGGTGGATGTTGCCGTGAGCTGAGATCACTCCAGCCTGGCAACAGAGCAAGACTCCACCTCAAAAAAAAAAAAAAAAAGTAATTGCAAAAACTTCAATTATGTTTGCACCAACCAACATAACAAGTTAATTTCAATCCCACTATTAACAATTGGAAACTAAACAAATATACAAACTAAGGGTTTTCTGTAATTGGACAAGAGATAGTACAGGGCTGTGATCCATGTGAGAAGGGAACAAATTACATGTGTCCTGTGAATGCCCATGTTTCTACATGGAGATATTTCAGTACCACTGTAGAGGAAAAGGAAGCCAAACAGATCACAGAGTTCTCAGTAAATTGAGGGATCAGAGCTCATGGAGGCTTCGGTAGCTACATTTTGGGGGGCAGAGAACGGCAGAGGGATAGGCCATACAGATAAAAAGGTAACAATTTTTCATAAAGATTTCTTTAAGTTCCTACCTGACAACTAAGATGTGCATAAAAAGACTAAAGTCCCATGCAGCTACGAGGAGAGCAGTTAGTGGAGAGGTGTAAGTCCAACAATTTCTAGATATAAGAAAGGACTGGAGCATAGGGAAGTTCTGAGGATCCTGAGTGAGAAAACTCATTGAACTCCTGGGAGGTACAAGAGAGCCCACAGATGGATGGCACCTTCCTGGCAGCAGGAAGAAACTAGCTCTAATGAAACAGCTGTGGTAAGACTTCACCCAGCTTCCTTATAGGTTCTGGATATCAGCCCTTTGATAGGTGCATGGTTTGCAAATATTTTCTCCCATTTTGTAGGTTGTTTGTTTACTTTGTTAGTTCCTTTCACTTTGCAGATGCTCTTTAGTTTTTAATTAAGTCCCATTTGTCGATATTTGTTTTTCTCATTATTGCTTTTGGCATCTTGGTCATGAAATCTTTGCAGGACCTAGGTCCACAATGGTATCCTCTAGGTTTGCTTAAAGGGTATTTATAGCCGCATGAATCCTTGGGTTTTAGGTTTAAGCCTTCAATTCATCTTAGGTTGATTTTTGCATATGGTAAAAGGAAGGGGTTCACTTTCAATCTTCTGCATTGGATAGCCAATTATCCCAGCAAGGTTAAACAAAAAGAGAATCCTTCAACTGTGAAAAGCTGTCTGGAGATTACTCAAAGAACTTAGAGTAGAAATAGCATTTTATCCAGCAAGCCAGTGGGTATATTCCCAAAGAAATATGAACCTTTCTACCATAAACTCCCGTGCATACATATGTCCACCACAGTACTATGAACAATAGTAAAGACATGGAATCAACCCAAGTACCAGCAATGGTACACTGGAAAAAAAGGAATGAGATCATGTCTTCTGTAGCAACACGAATAGAGCTGGAGGCCACTATCCTGAGCAATCTAATGCAGGACAGAAAATGAAATACTGCATGTTCTCACTTATAAGTGGGAGCTAAACACTGAGTATACATGGACAGAAAGAAGAGAGCAACAGACACCAGGGCCTACTTGAGTGTGGAGTGTGGGAGGAGGGTGGGGGTCAAAAAACTAGCTATTGGATACTATGCTCATTAATGGGTGGTGAAACAATCTGTACAGTACACCCCTGCAAGACTCAACTTCCCTATATAATGAACCTGCACATGTACCCCTGAAACAAAAGAAAAAGTTTAACAAAAGTAGTGAAGAAAAATACCAAGAATTTTCTAATCAGAAAAATTTTCTCTAAATTTAAAAGAGATGGCTGGTCAAAGTGGCTCTTGCCTGTAATCATAGCATTTTGGGAAGCCAAGTGGGTTAATCACCTGAAGTTAGGAGTTCAAGACCAGCCTGACCAACATGGTGAAACCCCTTTTATTAAAAAATAAAATTAAAGATCTGCTTCTTCTGTAATGAAAAATATGTTCTGCATTTACTTTGTTTGAAAGCAATAACTATGTTATATAGGCTCACAAAAAGAATAACACAGTCACTGCTTAAGAAATCAAGTAAGGTTTTACTCTGTTACAGGATCTTTAGTAAACAGATTATATTCACACATATGCTGACAATCTTTCAAATCTCTATAATTCAGATCAGAATAAAACCCAACATATGAACAAAGGGGGAAAAAATAAAGGTTGGCTTGAAAAACACTAGATCACACACACACAAAAGAAACAAAAACTGTTAGAGGATAAATTGGACTCATTCAGCCAGGGATTATATTTTCAGTTAGGATATTCTGTATAAACGTAGGAGAAACTATTTTCCTAATGCAATAGGTCAGAATGTAAATGGCTGTTTGGTTTGTCTGAAAAAAATTTCTCAAAAATATGCATTATCCAGCCAAAAAACTGGAATCCAAGTTATGACTACAAGAATAGGCTCCAAAAACCAGAGAAGGGAAAGGCATTTCAGTGAATGACCCTGACTTTCTCTGCTGGCTTTCCACTTAACTGTTAGCTAATTTCCAAGTAGCATTAAACCATCATGCCAAAAGGAAGTAACATCTTAGAGATCTTCAGAGTATCACAGGCATAGAAGGAAAAGGAAACCTTGGAAAAGTGAAGGCACCATTCTTCTCCATTTTCCTGTTAAAGATATTAATTCACTTGACTTGGAACTGAACATGGTGAACTGTGTTTGTGTAAGAAAAAGAGAGACAGACAGAGGTAGAAAGAGAAGGAAAGAAAAAGATGAAAGAGGGCCGGGCGCGGTGACTCAAGCCTGTAATCCCAGCACTTTGGGAGGCTGAGGCGGGTGGATCACGAGGTCAAGAGATCGAAACCATCCTGGTCAACATGGTGAAACCCCGTCTCTACTAAAAATACAAAAAATTAGCTGGGCATGGTGGTGCGTGCCTGTAATCCCAGCTACTCAGGAGGCTGAGGCAGGAGAATTGCCTGAACCCAGGAGGCGGATGTTGCGGTGAGCCGAGATCGCGCCATTGCACTCCAGCCTGGGTAACAAGAGCGAAACTCCGTCTCAAAAAAAAAAAAAAAAAAAGATGAAAGAGAAAGGAAGGAGGAAAATAAAAAAGAAGGAAAGGATGGAGGGAAGGAAGAATATGAAAGAAAAAGAAAAAGTGAAAACCGAAAAGAAGAAAGTCAAAGAAACAAGGAATGAAAGAAGAAAGAGAACATGAAAGAAAGAGAAAGAAAGAAAGAAAGAGAGAGAGAAAGAAAGAGAGAGAAAGAAAGAAAAGAAAGAAAGAAAGAAAGAGAAAGAAAAAAAGAAAGGAGGGAGAGAAGGAGGGAAAGTACGGAAGGAAGCAAAAGGAAGAAAGGAAGAAACAAAGCAGCACATAGGAGACTAAGAAGTGAAGGAGAATTCTTGGCAAATTCGATTCTATAACCTCTCTAGGAGGAGGGGCACTGATATGCACCCCAAGGTTTCGATTGAAGATCTTGAAATACTATATGCATTAAGGGCAAACCAAAAGTCTTTGGAGAATCAAGTTCAGTCTCAAATGATCTCAATCACTGATTAGCCAAAAATAATCTTTGTGTACCCCAATTGCCTGCTGGAAGAAAAGTTAAATCTTTCTGAGAAGAGAGAACAAATGTAGGAACAGTAAAATTTTTAAAAATATAACATGGATCCGGGATCCAAGATGGCCATTTAGGAAGAGCTAAGGATTGCAGCGCCCATTGAAAGTGCAGAGGGTGAGTGAACGCCTCATTTTTATTGCCCACATACCAGGAAATTTCCAGGCTCTGCCCTACGGGTCACCAGCGCGGCTGTGTCGGCCGGCGCCACTGCTTTACCCTGTGCTTTGTCAGCGCCCCGGAGCAGCAGTTCTCCAGACAAAATACACTGCTCCAGTGCCCTTTTAGCTGGCAATGGGAGCCATGGGAAGCCGCCAATTCATCTGTTTAAAAAGGGAACTGAACAGGGAACCAGGACAGTAGATTCCAGGGCAAAAAAAATGCCACGAATCTCAGTGCCGCTGTTTAAGCCAGCGCTGTGAGTCGCCAGATGGGAAAACACACAGATCCTGGCAAATCAACAAGCGACTGGAACACCAACTGAAAAAAAAAAAAAAGGCTCTGAGGCAGGGAGCCAGGCAACCAGGCTTGGCTGGTCCCACCCCCACAAAAGAACAGCCATCAGAAACTCTCTGGATTGAGAGTTTCACAGCAAGCACACCTGAACCTGGGACGGTCTCGCTCTGTGCGGGAGGGGCGTCCACCATTACCGAGGCAGCCCACCACTATGGAGGATGTCAGCCAATGCTGAGGCAGCCCACCGTTGCCAAGACAACGCGCCACTACACAGGGACTCCACCATAACAGAGGTGGGCCACCATTGCCAAGGCAGTTCTAACTACACCCATATAAACAAGACTACAGGGAAGTTCACTGGGCAGCTGGGTGGAGTCCACAGTAGCTCAGCAAAGCCTCTACAGGCAGACAGAGACTAGGCTGCCTCTTTGCCGGGTAGGGCAGCTCTGAAGGAAAAAAAAAAAGGCAGCAGCATAATGGAAACTCATAAATAAAGCCCGAAATCCCTGGCACAGAGCACCTGGGAACAAAAAGCGGTTTATGAGTTCTGCTGCAGCAGACCTAAAAGTACCTGCCCAGTAGCTCTGAATGAACAACGGAGCTCACAGCTCAGCATTTGAACTCCTATAAAGAACAGACTGTCACCTCAAGCAGCTCCCTGACCCCTGTATATCCAAAGAGCCACATCATAAAGGAGAGATCAGACTGACACTTCGCGGGGTATCTTTCTGGGACAAAGATAGCAGAAGAAGAAAACTGGTAACAATACCTACTGTTCTGCAGCTGCTGCAAGTGATCCTCAGGCAAGCAAGGCCTGGGGTGGACCTCAGCAGACCTACAGCAGAGGAGCCAGACTATCAGAAGGAAAACCAAGGAACAGAAATAACCACATCATCAACAAACAGAATGTCCATTCAGAGACCCAATCTGAAAGCCAGGAACTACAAAGACGAGAGGTGGAAAAATCCATACAGATGGGGAGAAACCAGCACAAAAAGGATGAAAACACCCGAAACCAGAACACCTCTCCTCCTACAAGGGATCACAACTCCTCACCAGCAAGGAAACAAGGTTGGATGGAGAACGAGTGTGATGAAATGACAGAATCAGACTTCAGAAGGTGGGTAGTAAGAAACTTCTGTGAACTAAAGGAACATGTTCTAACCCAATGCAAAGAAACTAAGAAACTTGAAAAAAGGTTTGATGAAATGCTAACGAGAATGGACAAAATAGAAAGGAATATAAGTGAATTGATGGAGCTGAAAAACACAACACAAGAACTTCGTAAAGCATGCACATGTATCAAGAGTCGAACTGACCAAGCAGAAGAAAGTATATCAGAGGTTGAAGTTCAACGCAATGAAATAAAATGGGAAGGCAAGAATACAGAAAAAAGGGTAAAAAGGAATGAACAAATTCTTCAAGAGATGTGGGACTATGTGAAAAGACCTAATCTACGTTTGATAGGCGTACCCGAATGTGAGGAAGAGAATGAATCTAAGCTGGAAAATACTCTTCAGGATATTATCGAGAAAAACTTCCCCAAACTAGCAAGCAAAGCAAATATTCAAGTCCAGGAAATACAGAGAACAACACAAAGATATTTCTCAATAAGAGCAACCCCAAGGCATATAATTGTCAGATTCACCGGAGTTGAAATGAAGGAGAAAATACTAAGGGCAGCCAGAGATAAAGGTCCGCTTACCCACAAAGGGAAGGCCATCAGACTCAAAGCAGATGTCTCAGCAGAAACCCTACAAGCCAGAAGAGAGTAGGGGCCAATAATCAACATCCTTAAAGAAAAGAACTTTCAAACCAGAATCTCCTATCCAGCCAAACTAAGCTTCATAAGTAAAGGAAAAATAAACTCCTTTGTGAACATGCAAGTACTCAGAAATTTAGTCACCACCAGGCCAGCTTTACAAGAGCTCCTCAAAGAGGCTCTACACATATAAAAGTAACAACCAGTACCAGCCACTCCAAAAACATGACAAATCGTAAACAGAATCAACACAATGAAGAAACTGCATCAACTAATGGGCAAAACAGCCAGCTAGCACCAAAATGGCAGTATCAAATCCACACATAAAAATATTAACCCTAAATGTAAATGGACTAAATGCCCCAATCAAAAGACACAGACTGGCAAATTGGATAAAAAGCCAAAACCCATCGCTGTGCTGTATCCAGGAAACCCATCTCACATGCAAGGATACACAAAGGCTCAAAACAAAGGGATGGAGGAAGATTTACCAAACAAATGAAGAGCAAAAAATAGCAGGAGTTGCCATTCTCATCTCTGATAAATTAGACTTTAAAGCAACAAATATCATAAGAGACAAAGAAGGACATTACATAATGGTTAAAGGGATCAATGCAACAAGAAAAGCTAACAATCATAAATATATAAGCACCCAATACAGGAGCACTCAGATACATAAGGCAAGTTCTTAATGGCTTACAAAAAGACTTAGACTCCAACACAATTATAGTGGGAGACTTTAACACCCCATTGTCAACATTAGACAGATCAACCAGACAGAAAATTAACAAGGATATCCAGGACTTGAACTCAGACCTGGACCAAGCAAACCTAATAGACATTTACAGAACTCTCCACCCCAAAGCCACAGAATATACATTCTTCTCAGCACCACATCACGCCTATTCTAAAATTTACCACATAATTGGGAGTAAATCACTCCTCAGCAAATGCAAAAGAAAGGAAATCGTAATAAACAGTCTCTCAGACCACAGTGCAATCAAGTTAGAACTCAGAATTCAAACACTAACTCAGAACCACACAGCTTCATGGAAACTGAACAACTTGCTCCTGAATGTTGACTGGATAAACAGTGAAATGAAGGCAGAAATAAAGATGTTCTTTGAAACCAACGAGAATGAAGACACAACATACCAGAATCTCTGGGACACATTTAAAGCAGTCTCTAGAGGAAAATATATAGCAATAAGTGCCCACATGAGAAACAAGGAGAGATAAAAAATTGACACCCTATCATCAAAACTGAAAGAGCTAGAGGAGCAAGATCAAAAAAACTCAAAGTCTAGCAGAAGACAAGAAATAGCTAAGATCAGAGCAGAACTGAAGGAGATAGAGACACAAAAAACCCTTCAAAAAATCAATAAATCCAGGAGCTGGTTTTTTGAAAAGATCAACAAAATAGACAGACCACTAGCCAGATTAATAAAAAAGAAAAGAGAGAATAACCAAATAGATGCAATAAAAAAGGATAAAGGGGATATCACCACAGATTCCACAGAAATTCAAACCATCATCAGAGATTATTACAAACAACTCTATGCACACAAACTAATAAACCTGGAAGAAATGGATAAATTCCTAGACACTTGCCTCCTGCCAAGCCTAAACCAGGAAGAAGCCGAAACCCTGAACAGACCCATAACAAGGTCTGAAGTTGAGGCAGCAATTAAGAGCTTACCACCCAAAAAAAGCCCAGGTCCAGATGGGTTCACAGCTGAATTCTACCAGACATACAAAG
>NW_022437966.1:0-20931 GCF_009761245.1 Sapajus apella | reverse complement strand
GCTTTTTCTGTGGAGAGCACACAACTTTTTCAAAATACACAGCTAAAACGGTCCCCACTTTCAGCGCTTTAGCGTTTAAAGTGGGGACCGTTTTAACTGTGTATTCTGAAAAACTTGTCTGGCACTTGAAGCTCGGACCATTTTAGCCGTGTATCTTCAAAATGTTGTCTCTCAGTACCATAGCTAAGGAAGTTAAAATGAGGGGTCTGTGTCCACTTGAGTTTAGCATTGTTTTAGTGATAAAGGATTCAATTGTATTTGAATTCTTTAGAACACATTCTCATCCTTGTCAATCAACTGTCTTTTTTCTCTAGAAAACTCTCTGTTAATTTCTAGAAGAGGTAACAGAATTAATCCAAAAACATAGGTGTATGAAAGTCCAGATGGACAAGTATACTCAACAAACCAGGCACTGAGCTGGTAACAGGATCGTTTCCCAGTGGGCCTGTAGTCCCACAGAGATCCCTGTGCAGAAATCGAGAAACAGACATAGAAATTCACCCGCCTAAGACTTATCACTTGAAAGTGAGTGGCCGGATGACTGGCACAGGGCTGGAAATCAAACCCAAATCTTCAGACCTCTGATTTTAGAGGGTGCACTGCCTCCCCAGGCCCAATGTTACATTTAAATGGCTTCACAAGAGCTTGACTGCATTAAAGTTCCTATCAAAATACATTAGATTCCATTGGCACTGTCTTTTATCTCGTCTCTAATGTGAATTTGCCTGATGTGTATTTTTACATTGGGTCTAACCTGAGATATCTTGCTTTTCCACCAGAACCTCTTGTAAATTCTTGGTTAACATGTACCCTCCAAAGGACAGAAACTCCTCGTTTTCTATGGCTGCATGGTATTCCTTGGTGTATATGTGCCACACTTTCCCTGTCCAGTCTATAGTTGATGGGCATTTGGGTTGGTTCCAAGTCTTTGCTCTTGTAAACAGTGCTGCAATGGACATTCGTGTGCATGTTTCCTTATAATAGAAAGATTTATAATCCTTTGGATATATAGCCAGCAATGGGATTGCTGGGTCAAATGGAATTTCTATTTCTAGATCCTTTAGGAATTAGCACACTGTCTTTCACAATGGTTGAACTAATTTGCACTCCCACCAACAGTGTAAAACTTTCCTAATTCTCCACATCCTTGCCAGCAACTGTCATCTTTAGATTTTTTTACGGTTGCCATTCTAACCGACGTGAGATGGTATCTCAATGTAGTTTTGATTTGCAGTTCTCTAGTGCAGCCTACTTTTAACATAGTTTCTTGTTTCCTCAAAAAGTTAAAAATCCTCTGGGCACAATGGCTAATGCCTATAATCACAGAACACTGGGAGACTGAGACAGGTGGATGACGTGAGTCCGGGAGTTGAAAACTAGACAGGATGACACAGCAAAACTGAATCTGTACCAGAAATACAAAACTTAGCCTGGCATGGTGGCACACACCTGTAGTTCCAGCTACATGGGAGGCTGAGACAGCAGGATTGAGCCCAGAATATGGAGGCTGCAGTAAGCTGAGATTGCACCACTGCACTCCAGCCTAGGATACAGCACAAGACCTCAACACAAAGAGGAAAGGCCAGACATGGTGACACACACCTCTAATCCCAGCACTTTGAGAGGTGGAGGCGGAAGGATCAGTTGAAGTCAGCTGTTAAAGACCACCTTGGCCAACGTGGCAACTCCCCATCTCTACTAAAAATATGAAAATTAACCGGGTGTGGTAGCATGCACCTGTAATCCCAGCTACTTTGGTGGCTGAGGCAGGAGAATTGCTTGAACGCAAGAGACTGAGGTTCCAGTGAGCTGATATCAGGCCGCTGCACTCCAGCCTGGCCAACAGAGGCAAGATCCCACTTCAAAAAAAAAAAAAAAAAGAAAAAGAAAAGAAACCAAAATGCCTGGGTCTGGAGGACTGTAGTGGCTCACGCCTATAATCCAGCATTTTGGGAGACTGAGACGAGCACGTACCGCAGGTCGGGAGTTCGAGACCAGCCTTACCAACACGGAGAAACCTGGTCTCTACTGAAAATACGAAAATTAGCTAGGCGTTGTGGCGCCCACCTGAGGCACAGGAATCACTTGAACTCGGGAGGTGGAAGTTGCAGTGAGCCAAGATTGCGCTACTCTACTCCAGGCCTCGGTGTCAGAGCGAGACTCTGTCTCCGAGAGGAAAGAAAAATACACAAAAACTTAGCTGGGCATGTTAACAGTAGCCTGTAATCTCAGCTACTCGAAAGGTGAGACACAAAAGTCATGTGAACCCAAGAATGGGAGGTTGCAGTGAACCGAGATCGCACCACTGCACTCTAGCCTGGCCAAAAGAGCAAGACTCCATCTCGAATAAAAAAAGGAAAGTGAAAAGACAACACACAGTGCATTATACATCTAACAACAGTCTGTTAACCACAGTGTATAATTTGTCTGACTCAACAACAAAAACAACCAAATTACAAAGTCTAAAAACAGTTGAACACACATTTCGACAGTATGACATGCAAATGGAAAACAAGCACATAACACGATGATCAATATCATTCTCATTACGGCAATCTACATGGAAACCACAATGATAAACTCCTTTAACACGCACTCAAAACGCTATAATCCAAAGAAATATAAAATAGCAAGTCTTAGCAAGGTCAGAGGGAAATCACCATCCTTAAATACCATATGGGAATAAAAAATGGTGCAGACTATTTTTAATATAGTTTCGTATTGACTCACAAGTGAAAAATAGTCTGGGCACAGTAGCTAATGCCTGCAATCACAGCACATTGGGAGGCCGAGACATGTGGATCACGTGAATCCAGGAGTTCAAGACCAGTCAGGACAACGTAGCAAGACCCCATCTCAACTAAAAATACAAAAATTAGCTGGGCATTGTGGCACACACCTGTAGTCGCAGCTATTTGGGAGGCTGAGACAGGAGGATTGCTTGAGCCCAGAACGTGGAGGTTGCAGTAAGCCGAGATCACACCACTACACTATAGCCGGGAGACGGCACAAAACCCTGTCTCATAAAAGAAAGGCTGGGCACGGTAGCTCATGCCTGTAATCCCAGCATTTTGGGAGGCCGAAGCAGACGGATCACTTGAGGTCAGGAGTTCGAGACCAGCTTGCCCAACATGGTGAAACCCCATCTCTACTAAAAACATGAAAATTAGTCAGGCATGGCAACAGGCACCTGTGATCCCAGCTACTTGGGAGGCTGAGGCAGGAGAATTGCTTGAACCCAGGAGGCAGAGGTTCCAGTGAGCACTTATCAGGCCACTGCACTCCAGCCTGGCCGACAGAGCAAGACCCATCTCAAAATAAAAAAGAAAGATAAACCAAAATCCCTGGGAGTGGCAGGTGCAGTGGCTCACGCCTGCAATTCCAGCACTATGAGAAGTTGAGGCAAGCAGATACAACTGAGGTTGAGAGTTTGAGACCAGCCTGACCATTGTGAAGAAACACCATCTCAATGAAAAATATAAAAACTTGCCGGGCGTGGTGGCACAGGCTTCTAATCCCAGCTAGTCAGTAGGCTCAAGGAGAAGAATCGCTTGAACCCGGGAGGTGGAAGTTGCAGTGAGCCGATATTGCGCTACTAAACTCCCACTTGGGTGACAGAGCAACACACCGTCTCAAAAATAAATAAATAAATACAGAAAATTAGCTGGGCATGATAGTGGGAGACTGTAATCTCAGCTCCTTGGGAGGCTGAGGCAGGAGAATCATTTGAAACCAGGAGGTAGACGTTGCCATGAGCCAAGATCACACCACTGCACTCCAGCCTGGAAAACAGAGCAAGAGTCCGTCCATCTCAAAAAAAAAAAGGGAAAACACAACCCACAGAAAAGAAGAAAATATTGGTTCATTACAAATCTAACAGTTTGCTAACCACAATGTATAATTTGTATAACTCAACAACAAAAATTACAAAATGGAGAAACAGCTGAACATACACTCCACCAATGAGACATCCAAATGGAAAACAGGCACGTAAAAGATGAATAATATCATTATCATTATGGCCATCTATACTGAATGACATACTCAATGTCATACTCAATGTCATACACAGTGACATACACAATGACATTACACACACTTTGCCAATAATACATGCAAATGGAAAACAAGCACATAAAAAGATGATCAGTATCATTATCATTATGGCCATCTAAACTGAAACTAAGACATACTCCCTCACACACAGTAGTAAGGCTATAATCCAAGAAGTGTAAATTAACAAATGTTGGCAAGGCCAGAGAGAAATCACAACCCTTAAATACTGTACAGGGAACAGAAATGTTGCATCCTGTGTTTAACATAGTTTGGTAATTCTTCAAAAAGAAAAAAACTGGCTGAACACATCAGTTGATGTAAACAACTGTAATACCAGCACAGGGGGAAGCCGAGGCAGGTGCATCACGTGACTACAGGAGTTCAAGACCAGCAAGGACGACATGGCAAAACCACCTCTCTACTGAAAATACAAAAATTAGCCAGTTCATGGTGGCAAACACCTGTAGTCCCAGCTACTCGGGAGGCCAAAACGGGAGGACTGCTTGAGCCCACAATGTCAAGGTCACAGTAACCCAAGATCACAACCCTGCACTCCAGCTTGGGCGACAGCACAGGACCCTGTCTCAAAAAAGAAAGCGCGGGCATGGTAGTTCACACTTGTAATTCCAGCACTTTGAAAGGCTGAGATGGACAAATCATTTAACGTTAGGTGTTCAAGAGCAGCTTTGCCAATATGGCAAAACCCCATCTCTACTAAAAATACGAAAATTACCGGGGCTTGCTAGCATACACTTGGAATCCCAGCTACTTGGGAGGCTGAGGCAGGAGAACTGCTTGAACCCAGGAGGTGGAGGCTGCAGTATGCCAATATCGAGCCACTGCACTCCAGCCTGGCTGACACAGCAAGATCCCATCTGAAAATCAATAAAAGAAAGAAAACCAAAATGCCTGGGAGTGGCAGGGTGCAGTGGCTCACGCCTGTCATCCCAGCAATTTGGGAGGCGGAGACGAGCAGAGCACCTGACGTTAGCAGTTCGAGACCAGCCTGACCAACATGAAGAATACGTGTCTCTACTGAAAATACAAAAATTAGCCAGTCAGTGTGGCATGTACCTGTAATCCCAGCTCCTCAGCTGGCTGAGGTAGGAAGATGACTTCAACCCGGGACGTGAAGTCTGCAGTAAGCCGAGATGGTGCTACTGCACTCCAGCCTGGGTGACAGAGCAAGACTCTGTCTCAAAAATAAATAAATAAATAAATAAATACAAAAGATTAGCTGGGCATGGTAGTGGGAGACTGTAATCTCAGCTACTTGGGAGGCTGAGGCAGGAGAATCATCTGAAACCAGGAGGTAGAGGTTGCAGTAAGCCAGATCACACCACTGCACTCCAGCCTGGGAAACAGAGCAAGGATCCATCTCAAAAAAGGAAAAAAAAAATATCTGAAAACTCAACCCACAGAAAGAAAGAAAATATTTGGGCATTACATATCTAACAGTCTGTTAACCACAATGTCTAATTTGTATAACTCAACAACAAAAACAACCAAATTGCAAAATGGAGAAACAGTTGAACACACACTTCACCAATAAGACAACCAAATGGAAAACAGGCACATAAAAGATGAATAATATCATTATCATTATGGCCATCTGAACTGAATGACATACTCAGTGTCATACTCAATATCATACACAATGACATACACAATGACATACACACACTTTGCCAATAATACATGCAAATGGAAAACAAGCCCACAAAAAGATGGCCACTATCATTACCATTATGGCACCCTAAACTGAAACCACGATATACTCCCTCACGCACACCAGAATGCCTATAATCCCAGAAATGTAAATTAACAAGTGTTTGCAAGGTGAGAGAGAAATCGCAACCCTTAAATACTGTACGGGGAACAGAAACGGTGCAGCCTGTTTTGAACATAGGTTGGTAATTCCTCAGAAAGTTAAAAACTGCCTGGGCACATCAGTTGATGCCTGTAATCCCAGCACAAGGAAAAGCTGAGGCAGGTGCATCACATGACTCCAGGAGTTCAAGACCAGCAAGGACGACATGGCAAAACCCCCTCTCTATTATAAATAAAAAATTAGCCAGTTCATGGTGGCACACACCTGTAGTCCCAGCTACTTGGGAGGCCGAAACGGGAGGACTGCTTGAGCCCACAATGTGGAGGTCACAGTAACCCAAGATCACAATCCTGCACTCCAGCTTGGGTGACAGCACAGGACCCTTTCTCAAAAAGAAGGGGCGGGCACAGTGGTTCACACCTGTAATCCCAGCACTTTGGGAAGCCCAGGCAGACAGATCACTTGAGGTTGGGAGTTCAAGACCAGCTTGGCCAATATGGAAAAACCCCGTCTCTACTAAAAATACGAAAATTACCCGGGCCGGCTAGCGTGCACTTGGAATCCTGGCTACTTGGGAGGCTGAGGCAGGAGAACTGCTTGAACCCAGGAGGTGGAGGCTGCAGTAAGCCGATATCGAGCCACTGCACTCCAGCCTGACTGACACAGCAAGATCCCATCTGAAAAAGAAAAAAAGAAGAAACCCAAAATGCCTGGGAGTGGAAGGGTGCAGTGGCTCACGCCTGTTATCCCAGCAATTTGGGAGGCGGAGGCGAGTAAAGCGCCCCATGTTAGCAGTTTGAGACCAGCCTGATCAACATGAAGAATACGTGTCTCTACTGAAAATACAAAAATTAACCGGTCAGAGTGACATGTACCTGTAATCCCAGCTCCTCAGCTGGCTGAGGAAGGAAGATGACTTCAACCCGGGAGGTGAAGTCTGCAGTGAGCCGAGATGGTGCTACTGCACTCCAGCCTGGGCGACAGAGAAAGACTCCGTCTCAAAAAAAAATTCAAATAATTTCACACTAGAATAGTTATACTAAAAAAACAAAAAAAGAGTTGACAGAGATGTGCAGAAACTTGAACTCTTAAGCACTGCTTCACACAGTATTACACGGTCCAGCCTAAGTGTAAAATCATTTGATGTTTCTTCAAACAGTTGCAAATAGATTTGCCATACGACTCAAGGATTCCATTCCTCTAAATATACCCAAACAACTGAAGACAGGCGTTCAGACAAAAACTTGTATGCTCTTTAAATGTGTCAAGGTGACAAATATGCAGGAAAGTCTGGGCAACAGTGCCAGGAAAAGAAAACTGGATCAGAACAATGAAAAAGCACATCATACTCCCAGGCGGAACAGAAGGTAAAAGTGAAATGAGTTTGTACACTGAATTATCATGTAGGAACCATGCTGATTTCCTGATCTAGGGGTTATGTGGTGGTTACCAGGGAGAGTGAGTGTACTTTGGGTAAAATATACGGAAGTATTTTCTTGGCCATCGTAAATCTGGTACAGCAACGACTGTTGCAAAATCTAAGAGAAGAAACAGGTTATACTTTGTACTGCTATTGGAAGATTCCTAGAAGTATGACATTATTGGAAAGTAAACTACTTTTTAAAACAACCATATCGATACCATGCCAGGAAAGCAAAGAGACCTCATCAAAATCCATTATAGAGGCTATAGTTCAACCAAAGCTCTGAAATCCTTATACAGGTCTCAATGTCAACAGACTCCACTTAGTAGACATTATTGTATTTACTAGTATTAGAAGCTACTGTGTGGATATATTAGTGTTATGGCATGATGTGGATATTAGTGCTAGGGCATGGTGTGAATATTATATTGGTGTTAGGGCACGGTGTGATTACCATATTAGAGACCACAGTGAGAATACTTATTAGCAGCCACTGTGCCTTGGACACTGATAATATCAGAGTGTAGTCAAAACAGGGGATTTGAGGGTTTTATTTTTCTAGCTGAATTTCTTCCTCTGCTGAGTACTCTCTGAAGACTCTCTCCTCTGCACTCAGGGCTTTGGACAGCAAGTTTGTTACTCACCGATGAACAACACCAAGTTGACACGACCTTCATGCTGCCCTGAGGAAGATAAAGCTCCTTGCTGCTTCTGGCACCTCAGAGGGAAGTTGGTCAGGGGTGGGTTCGTGCACCCTCTGGTGACGCCAGAGCTCGGCACAGACACTCTTGCTCAGTTTCTAGGTGGATGTGCAACCCCGCCTGGCTGTCTTGAAATACCTGTAAAATTCAATATTGCGTTGACTCAATGTAATAATTTTAGAAATTCAAACCAAACTGAAGCCCACTGTAGCCATTCCTTCCCAAAGACGGTGATGGAAGGCTTTGGAAGCCTTCCAAAGTAGAATGAAATGAATACACACACAAATGAAGAAAAACAAAAGCCTACTCAAAACAGTCCAGAGACTGTAATTTTAAATGCAAAACTATAAAATATCTAGAAGAAAATCTATATGACGTTGAGTTTGGCGTTGAGTTGTAACACAAAACATCAATGCCAATTCATGAAAATATTGATAACACAGACTTTATTAAACTAAGTATTCTATGGTGCAAAACTGTATTCAGAGAACCAAAAGACAAGAGAGATGTCAGAAGATATTAACAAAATACATACGTGATTTTAAAACTGGGTAAATATCTCAACAGATACCTAACCAAAGCAAATATACTGATAGTAGGCTGGGCATGGTGGCTCATGCCTGTCATCCCAGAACTTTCAAAGGCTTAGACGGGTAAATCATCTGAGCTCAGGAGTTCCAGATCAGCCTGGCCAACATGGCGATACCCGGTCTCTACTAAAAACACGGAAAATTAGCCAAGCGTGCTGGTGGGCACCTGTAATCCCAGCTACTTGGGAGGCTGAAGCAGGAGAATCGCTTAAGCGTGGGAGGTAGAGGGTGCAATTAGCCAGTACCGTGCCATTGCACTCCAAACCTGGGTGACAGAGCAAGACTCCATCTGAAAAAAAAAAATGTTCATAACATATCTGATACATGTTGATATATTAATACGAGGGGAAACTAGTTTGGGTCTACAAAGGAAATCTGCATTTTCCTCCCAATTTCAGTGTGAATCTGAAGCTAATTTAAAATAAAACCTTTATTTAAAAATTGTAAATTTTTTCAAATATCTGCTTACTTATTTGTACTAATAATAAGTAGTAATTGACACTAACTATGCCTACTTTTCAAAACAGGGGTATTCATGATGCTGCAAAGTAATTTATGCATACATATATAACTTCAAGGAAATGCCTATTTTACAAGATTTATGTTAAAATAACACATTCATGTAAATATATTTATCATATCTTTTTTCTTGTGGTGTGTTTCACTCTCTAGCAAATCTGGTCACCTTAGAAACAAGGGAAGAATTCAGATTTGGAGACAATTTCAATTTACAGCGGACGTTTTCAAAAGTATAACTTTAAAAAAAAATTAAAATAGCAATTGATTGTGAGTGAATCATTATTATAATGAATGCTTATCTTTGTTTTGCTTCCCGCATTCCTTTTAGCCAAAATACAACAAAAGCAAATATTTGCCATTGGAAAAAATATTCAAAGGAAGACTGTAAAGGGAATTTGTGCCCACAATTATTCAATGTTTCATGATGGTACTTTCTAATACTGAAAAGTTTAAAGGGATAGTCAAAGTTATTCCCCCAAAGATGCTTTAAAGAAATCGATGAAACTAGAGAAACAAAAGTGACAGGACAATCAATGTGACTTTAGATGTCACTGTGTCTCGTGAGAAAAAGTAATTTACCTTTAGAGGATCACTAAGAATTACTGGAAGCCCAGACTCTGGAACGTATCTGAATTTAGTTCTCAACATCACTAGCAACGAATGTGATAAAAAGGGATCTGTGTTTTATTTGTGTAATGCAAAACCAATGCAGTATTTAACGCTCCAAAAAAAACAAGTTCTACCTGAAATATAGTTGACAATATCAGAATCAAAATAAGCTTCCTGACCAGGCACGGTGGCTCATGCCTGTAATCCCAACACTTTGAGAGGCCAAACCAGGCGGATCACCTGAGGTCGGGAGCTCGAGACCCTCCTGACAAACACGGAGAAACCCCATCTCTACTAAAAATACAAAAATGACCCAGGCTTGGTGGTGCATGCCTGTAATTCCAGCTACTGGGGAGGATGCAGCAAGACAATCGCTTAAACCAGGGAGGAGGCAGGTGTGGTGGGCCAAGATCACACCATTCCTCTGCCCTACTGTATATGTAAAAATGCAAAGTCACTGAACCAGACTAAATTGTATTCAGTGGAAGGCTGATCAAAAAATTCAAAAGAATGCAACTTTTGTTTTATCTACTTCTGACCTAGAACCACCCCCCACCCCACATTCCTACTTCCAGCTGTTCCACCTCACAGAACCAAATAACTTTACATCTTACACATATTGATTGGTATCTCACGTCTCTCTAAAATTTATAAAAGGAAGCTCTACCCTGACCACCTTGGACCCATGTTGTCAGGACCTCCTGAGGCTGTGTCATGGGCATGTCCTTAACCTTGGCGAAATAAGCTTTCTACTTGACTGAGACCTGACTCAGATATTTTGGGATCCCAATCCACAATCACCGTGGTGTGACATTTGACTACAGCATTCAGTACAGAGATGAGCTATACAGGTATGTAGCCTGAAAGCAAGAAGCTATACCATATCACTTATGTGTAAAGTGGGCTACACCATCCAGGTTTTATAAGGACACTTGATGGTGTTTGCACATCGATGAAATCAATAAGGACACATTTCTCAGAAAGTATCCACATCGTTATTTGATGCGTGACTGTGTTTTAAATGGTCAAAACCAAGGAGAAAAAAAGCAACGGAACTCCCATTATGGTTTAATAACAAAGCTTAATAGATTTAACATATTTAATCTAATCTACGATGCTAATGATTAAAAACACTATTTTATGCACTATCACAAACAGGTTGCCAATAAAACCGACTTTCTCAATAACAACAAAAATGCGAACTTACTTTTATTAATATCAGTAAAGTAAAATGAAAATGAATCATGGTTCTGATACATTAAAGCAAAAAAGGAGGAAGCCATTAGCCTGAGGTCTTGCCTAAGCAAATGGAAACCAAACTTGGAGTCATTTAAACTGACTTAAAAACATTAACAAACCAACCAGTCACTAACAAAAAGCCTAGCTTCTAGTTGGCTATATGATTAGGGAGGCTGAGGGAACCATCCCCACAACCGGCGGTCCCCCAGCTGGAGCCAATGAGAAACCTCACTTCGCTGCCACCGCTAAGAGCTCGAAGCCCCAAGCCCTGTTTTCCGTTCTTGTGCTTCAGGCATGATTCATGAATCATTCCTTTGCTCAAACAAACAGTTTAAATTTATTTGGCCTAAAATTTTTCTAACCCATATATCCTAACCCCTAACTGGTAACCCCTAACTCTAACCCTATCCCCTAGCCCTAATCCTCACCCTAAACCCTAACCATACGTTAGTTTCTACGTTTGCACTGATATGTCAGTGTTGATTATTAAAACTGCTGTACTGGCAAGGCCGCGTGAGCAGTGCTGATTTTATAGTAACATTTTTGGACTGAGGCCTTCCATTAGCATTAGGTGTTTTCTCCCTGAGCACTGGGGTTATTGTATTCGTATTTGAGAGGTCATATCTGCCTTAGGAACGCTCCATTTGTCTCCTGAGGCTGTGGTGTGCACATTACACTGCAGCCGCCTGGCCTTGGGTGGCGAGAACCTAGGTGCGCAGGATTCAGAGGGGCTTTTCGTGTCCAGTTTCCCACACGGAGCTCTTCTTACTAGTCTCTGACCCTAAGCAGTCAGGAATGCGGACAGGAAAGATTTTACTCACCGTGGACACGACCCAGAGTTGTCCCAAACTGAGGCTGTGCCCACTACGTCTGTGCTGTGGAGAACGCACCTCCACCGTCACGGTGCCCCACAGGTCTGTACTGAGGAGAATGCAACTCCACAGACCGCTGAGACACCACGGGCGCCAGCGCCGTGAAGCCAACTGAAAAGGCAGGCTCGGGCGCCCCCTGCTGGTGGCCAGGCAGTGCGGGGCCCTCTTGCTCATGGTCCTGTGCCCGCACTCCCTGATAGCAGCTAGAGCCACTGCAAGGCCCTCTTGCAGTAAGAATCCCGCCCCAGGGTCTGTGCAGAGGAGGACGCAGCTGCACCCTCACAATGCCCCCCAGTTCTGTACAGAGGAGAACGCAACTCTGCAGACCGCTGTGACTCCATGCACCGCGGTGGTGTGACATGATGCACACCGGTGGCGGAGCCTCAGGAATCTGAAAGGCGGGCGTGGGCATCCCCTGCTGGGGGCCTGCACTGCAGGGCCCTCTTGCTCACGATGCTGTCACCGCGCCACCTTCTGGCGGCTAGGGCCACTGCAGGGCCCTCTTACAGTGTGGTGACTGGCATCACCTGCCGGAAGCTGGAGCACTGCAGGGCTCTCTTGCTCACAGTGTAGTGGCAATATGCCCGCTGCTGGCAAACAGGGCAGTGCTACATCCTCTTGCCCATGGTGTGGTGCCTGTGCTGCTGGGCACTCTTACTCTCGGTGTAGTGGGGGCACGCCCCCTGCTGGCCGCTGGGGGCACTGCAAGACCCTCTTGCTCTTAGTGTCCTGGCAGCACTCCCATGATGGGAACTAGAGCACTGCCGGGTCCTCTTGCTCAAGGTGTGGTATTCGTGTGCCCCCTGTTGGCTGCTTGGCGCACTGTAGGGCCCTGTGGCTCACAGTGTAGTGGCCCCGCTGGCAGCTGGGACACTGCGGGGCCACCTTGCCCATAGTGTACTGGCAGCACGCCCCCTGCTGGCTGCTTGGGACACTGTAGGGCCCTCTTGTGCACAGTGTAGTGGTGGCATGCCCCTGCTGGCAGCAGGGGACACTGTAGGACCCTCTTGCTCAGTGTTGTGGCAGCACTTCCCCTGCAGGCAGCTGGGACACTGCAGGGCCCTCTTGCTCCCAGTGTGATGGCTGGCGCCCCCTACTGGCCTCCTTCTGCAGCACTTAAAGTCAGAAAGCCAGTTTATTCAACACCCACAGTTCTGGAAATGCAAACTGAAACGGAGCTATTACTGGAAAGAGCTGATGTCCCAGTTCTTGTCTAACTTGGGAGAAAGATTTTAACCAAGAGGCAGTACAAAGATGGCAGATAACTTTATTGAAAATAAATACAGTGTAAAGAGCTTCTTATAGAAAATATAAGTAGGCCCCAAGGGAGGAGCATGTTGACTGTGCAGGAAAACAGCCCAAAAGTCCTGTGCAGGGAATTTTATTACATACTTCTTCACACTCCTGCCTCTGTCTCAACTCTCCACCTGTTTTGTCTGGTTTCTCTGCTCCTACCTTAGGTCCCTGACTTGCCTCTCTTTGGCTTGTGGAGCCTCCTCACTGTTGGTTAAGGCACATGTGTGGTGATCAATCCAAATCCACTGTTGTGGCTGGCTCCTTCCCACCTCCCAGGAAGGCCCTTACAGCAGTCACGTCTGTACCTCCCGTGCCTCCCTATCTCTTTCAGATGCCCTTCCCTGCCCTAATCTGAGGAGAGAAATCTTCCCCAGGTTTCTCTTAAAAATGTCCCCTTTGTCCTTCTTATCAGCATGTAGCTAGCAATTTTCTGACATTTTAACTGTAGAGTGAATGATGATTGGGGCATCCTAAGAGGAGTTCTAGGGTGTTTCTTTCTGCATAGGTACCTCTTCTTCCTCCTACCCACAACTGACAAGCGCCCATCCACTCCAGCATTAGAGATGCTACTAATATATAAATTTTTGATGGTCCCTCCAGGTGAGCCTTCCCATCATGTTCATGTCTAGCTATCTACCGACTCTAACAGAGCCCACTATCCTGTGTCTTTCCCAAAATAAGTGAAGGAACAATTCATTGGAAACCATAGGAAATAAAATGAATGTAGATGAAAACTTTGCAACTTATACAAATAATCGCTCAAAATCATCCTTACACTAAAAATGCAAAACTATACAATTTCTAGAAGAAAACATAGAATAAAAGCTATCTGCTCTTGGGTTCGGTAATGAATTTTAACAAACAACGCAAACTGTCAATACACACCAAAGAAAGAATTAGGTGGATTTTTTTAATATTAAAAGTGTATACTCTGGAAAAGATCTTGTTAAGGAAATAAAAACACGAGCCACATATTGAAAGAAACTATTTGCAAAATACAGATCTGAGAAAGAATTTGTATTCAGTATACAAAAATATCTTAAAACCAAGTAAAGCAGCCCAATTAAAGATGCACACAAATCTGAGCAGATACCTAACCAAAGGATTTAAGAGAAACCAGCCCCTTCAAAAGACTCCACCACTGATATCAACCATCTGCCTTAAGCTGCCTTTCCTTTCTTGCCTGATAAGAGACCACCCATGACAGAGAGGGTCTGGACAGTATACAGTGGATGCACAGAGCAAGTTTTCATGTCCTCTGCTTCACCTTTTGATGTCAGAAGGCTGAAAACTTCACCCTTTACCCTGTCATCATGGTAACACTGCCATTTTTTGTACATGGGACCCATGAGGAAGTAAGAAACTCAACTGCGATTGCACTCATTTATCCTTTCACAAATATTCATGACTCTCCTAGAGCTTATTAAATATTTGTATTTGGCCATGCCACTCAGCATAAATTTCTGTTTCCTTTATCTCTCCCTTAAAGTGCCTGCTTCTGGCTTCTGGCTGGAGTCTATGCTTCCCAGCCTATTAAAAGGACTACCCTGCAGGCTGCAACCCTTTACAGGAAGTGAATCTCTCACTGGGTACAGGCACTCATGCCTGTAATCGCAGCATTTTGGGAAATCAAAGTGGGGATCACATGAGTTCAGGAGTTTGAGACCAGCCTGGCCAACATGGTGAAACCCTGTCTCTACTGAAAATACAAAAAATTAGCCAGGCTTGGTGATGGACATCTGTAATCCCAACTAATTGAGAGGCTGAGGAAGGACAGCTGCTTGAACCCAGGAGGTGGAGGTTGCAGTGAGCCAAGATCACACCATTGTACTCAAGCCTGGGCAACAAGAGTGAAACACCTTCTCAAAAAAACAAAAATGTAAAATACGAAATCACTCCTTTCCAAATTTATGAACCTCATCATTCTTCAGTAGACAGTCTTACAAAGTTCAAAAGACCTTCCATGCTCTCCCACAGAAGTCCTAGAAATTGTCATTTTGTTAATTAGTTTTGATGTGTGAGAACTTGTAATCAAATGAGTAGAAATACGGAAACTGTGGTTTACCAGTTACGTGTCTCTTAATCCAATCAAGCAGATCTTTAAAATTAACCATGAGAATACGTATGCCTGATTCGAGGCTAAAATTTTAGGATGAAACCTATGAGACCTCTATTTGTGTTTTTTGCCTATTAATGTATGTTATGTATATGTGCTATTTTCTTAACTCCAGATAGCAATGCAAAATTCATTTATAAAGTCCTCTAAAAATGCCCTATTCTAACTTAGCTTGGAAAAAAAATAAGCATTTATACATAAATATTCCCCAAACTCCTAGAAATGTAGAAACTGATATAAATGTTTTTCAAGTTAACACAATTTACATAAAACATACTTAAATAAGATCAATTTAATATTTTTGGTATAATAAAACAACTACGCCTTCAGAGCTATCACTATTGAATATAAAACAAACATAAATTTCTATTCTTCTTGAGTTCTACTCAAATAAGCTAATATTACACTTACTAGATACTTAAAATCTTAAAGCTTATAGATTGATTCTAATTAAGTTCTTATTCTTATAAAAAAAAAACATTATTTCAATAATAATTTTTTACAGTAAATCTGCCTAATAATAGTTTCCAAAGTACTTTTGGTAATTTTTAACCTTAAAGTTAAGCTAACTAAAAGATTTGCATTAAATATCTAGATCATTTGTAAATAAGATACCATACTAAAACATTAACTACTGAACATAACTAATTCAAATTTTTATACTTTTGTCCCTTATTTTTATGGAGAGAATACAGATATTTTGGCCTGTTAATAAACTTCTTTGTTTTTGTCTACAACACTGAGAAATTGTACTATGAGGAAACATCACTCTAGATGTTGGGAGATCGTATACTCATACATTTTTTAATCTACTATAGAATGTTAATATATGACAATTGAAAATTGTCTACTTCCTAGTTTACTCTGGGAAATAAAGATTACTAAGTGTTAAAAATATAATCTATACATAAATAAAATTACTAGAAATAACAGAATAATAGAAACTCTATGCAAAGTATGCAGAAAAAGAAGGGCAAGTTATGCAAGTAAAGTAGGTTGTATTTTTTATAAGGAAAACTATACCAAATACACAAGTAAAGAGAGCTCTCTAACCTTCCCTGTGTTATACTTGAATTGGTAAAATGTTATGTTTTCAGAAATTATATAAAATTCCTGGAAATTTGTCAATGTCCTCCTTATCCATTCTACGTGCTGGTACAGTGTTATGAGTCATATTTTCAAGTATTATTTTAAATGTCATATGCCACAGACAAAATTGAATATCCTTGTCAGTTGTGGTATAATGAACTCTCATCAGATCTTTTGTCATAGTCATTTCATGCTCTTTGTCATTTAGATATTATTTAGCCCTGATGCTTGCCTAAAATCTCCTGCAATCACCTATGGATCAGATTGTTCGTCTCCAACACGGGACTCCCTCTGAGATTCACAGAAAAGACTATGACAGGTGCTCTGGTTACAGGCTTCTGATGATATTGCTCAAATAACTTTAAGACCATACACTTGACTCAGTGAAGCTGTCCAGAAGTCTAGTTGAGAAATTGATGGGTTCATGACACTGCTAACCCAAGATTCAGCAAGACTGGAATTGAGTATATGGCACTGAATAAACTGATGAAAATGGATTATAATTTTTAGCTTCTTTTGAGCATTGCTGGTTCTTTAATGTTATAGTTTCTCGATTTAAGGAATCCCTTTCTCTTAAGCTAACTATAACTCACAACAATTTAGTAGATTACATTTATTTAAATAGAAATGAAGCATTTATTTTTTTTTCTCGACTGATTTCTCCAGAATTTTGAAATTCTTACTGAACACTCTTATTTTCATGACAATATAGTTGTTACCAAAAGTCCAATAAGAATCTGTTCACCTCAGAGCAGGACATAATTGGAAACTTTGTTTATATTATCAAGGCTTTTACTGGAATATCATATTTAGCAATAGTGTACCTAAGATCAGTTATGACCAGCAATTTTAAGGAACTAAGGTTGATTTTTATGGACGCAATACTTACAAAGCAGTCTCAGAAAAGCCCACCTGATACCTAGATTACAGGATTCACATCCTTACAGGTTAGTAAGAAAGGTCCTTTCCTTGCAGGCCGAGGAATTTGGGGATAGTTTGGGGGCCTCCAGAAGAGATAAATTCACTCAAAGCTATTAGGACTGCAGCTGAAATTTGATAGTATGTTCTGGGCTTGGCTTTTAGCCTCAGTAAGGCCTTTAAAACTCCAATCTGAGGTTCTGTAGGAAAACTTGCAGCAAAGAAGCTTGAAAGCACCTATGTGGTCAGCTCCTGTTCTTGCTGCACTTACATAAATAATCAGGCAAAATCTAACAAAACTAGGCTTATTTTTAAAACAAGAATAATCTTTGATTATCTATGGTCAAAAATGATGGTTACTACAGAGAGAAATTTTATGTTTCAATGAAAAACTATAACTCAGCCAGGCATGGTGGCGCATGCCTATAATTCCAGCACTTTGGGAGGCCAAGAGTTCAAGACCAGCCTGGGTAACACGGCAAAACCCCGTCTCTACTAAAAATACAAAAATTAGCTAGACATGATGGCATGTGCCTGTGGTCCCATCTAATCAGGAGGCTGAGGAGGGAGGTTTGCTTGTACCCAGGAGATAGAGGGTGAAGTGAGCTGAGCTCGCACCACTGCACTCCAGCCTCTGCCATAAAAAGGCAAATAAACTATACTTCATCATTGGATTCCATTTTATAAAGTTCTTTCCAACAGGAACAATTGTGAACAATTGCAAAACCACAGTATCTGTATCTGGAATCAAACAATGAGTTATATAAGTCGCAGATGGCAGGAACCAGGTCCCTCACTGTTGAAGTGGGAGGCTTTAAATTAGCAAGGGGAGAAGGGTAGAAAGCTTCATGTGATAGTAGATCAGAGGTGAAGATGTGATATTGTGCTGGCCTAGAGCCAGAACCGGAGCAAAACCATTTTATAAAATGCAAAACTGTTTTTAGATAAGTTGAAATGGCTGCCCCGTTCTCCTTACAATAACTACTGTCCTTGGCCTCTGCAAATAGAACTGCTAGTTTGTTCTTCAAAACTATGTAAAGCTGCTTACCTTTTCTTATCAGTAACTGCCAGAATTGCTAGCCTTTGCTTACCGGCAATTGCCAGACTAAGCAGCCCAAGCTAGTTCCATCCTGGCTCCTGTGACTTGTAATAAATAACTAAGGTCTGTGATTTCCACCTTAACCAGATAATGTGTAAACAAATGTTTATCTTGACTTCTGTAAACCACTTAAGTAACAAACGGAATAACAAAAGTCCCCTGGCCCTTGGAATGTCCGGAGACCCCCACCCTCATCTCTGCCCAGGAGGTAATTTACAGAATCCACTAGCCCTTGGAATGTCTGAAGCCTTTTCATCCCCATCCCCGCCCCTCACCCCCACTCCCAAGGTGGTTTTTCGGGTATAAAAAATCATGGCACCCTCCTGTTGCCACCACAGGTTGGAGAGACGTGAGTCCTCTGTGGTCGCCGGCATAATAAATGACCCTGCAATCTGGCATACATACTTTTGTCTTGTGATAACTTTCTACGCTCTGGTCAAATACAACAAAGACATCAACATAAACTTATGTTTAGTTTAATACAGATGCATACAGTTCCACATCAAAACCTTCCTAACTAGGTGTGTATAGGTAGGTGACATACACACATATACTTCCTAGCATTGCTAATGAGAGACAAGACACAATGTGCTCACTCAGCAGCCAGATATAAGTTTTCCTACCATTCTGGAAGGAATCAGGCTCTTTGAAGAAATGTCTGATACTAGAACTGGGACAGTAAATATATGAGCCAGGATAATCTTGAAGTATCAGAAAGTAAGTAAGTACTAAAAAAAAATTGAAATATGTCAAAGGAAAATTAGAGCCAATAAAAAGAGCGACTGCTGGCCAACACAGGAATGAACTGTTCAACATAATGCTGCAGTGTTTAATACTAACTAAAGCTTTAAGTAATTATCTAGGTGTCTCCATTTGTATGTGTAGGTGAATAATCAAATGGAGTTGAATAGAAATCTCCTTTGCAAAAGAATTCCAAATACTTAATGTAGGCACTCAGCCATCAAGAAGGTGGAGCTCACGCCTCACTCCGTGAGTATGGGCTTTACATATGTGTAAACTTATTTTTCACATTTTTTTGTGTGTGCTGTGGATGTGTCCTGGGTTCATTCTCTAAAATGCTGTTCACCTTAGACCAGAAAAAAAATAATAACCTTACAGATTCTATTTCAATTCATGGGTAAATATTTTAACAAGAGTGACTTTGCAAAAATATGTTCCAATGGCTGATTGACTCTTTGTGACTGGATCACTTATTCCAAATACTTCTTGTCTTTATTTTTTTCCAGTGTCTACCTTTTAGCCATAATACACCGGAATCAAATATTGGCCACTAGGAAAAAAATATTCAAAGAAAAAAAGAATGTGAACCGAACTTGTGACCATGATAATTCAATGTTTCACCACAACACTTCCTAAAACAGAAAAGTTTAAAAGGATATTCAAAGTCAATTTCCTCAATAAGGCTTTGCAGAAAATGAGGAAACTAGAGAAACAAAATTGGCAGGACATCATATGGGTGATTTTAGATGTTTCTGTGTTTTATGGAGGAAAAATACTTTACCTTTAAAATAATCACAAAGAATTATTGGAAACCCAAACTCTGGAATGTTTCCAAATTTAGTTGTACTCCTATGTAATTATGCCTATTTAGCTAGTCATGAAGTTGATACTTTTTTAAAAATCTCTGCCTTATTTGTGTAACAAAATACACAATGAATAATTAATGCCCATAGGAAAACATGTTAGACCTTGTGAAAAGAAAATAAAGCTTGGGGACCCAAAATCACTAAGCTAAAGGGAAAAGTCAAGCTGGGAACTGCTTAGGGCAAACCTGCCTCCCATTCTATCCAAAGTCACCCATCTGCTCACCCACATAAATGCATATCTGATTGCCTCATTTGGAAAGGGTAATCAGCAACTCAAAAGAATAAAACCATTCATCTTTATCTATCTATGATCTGGAAGCCTCCTGTTTGACCTTCTCTTCAAGTTGTCTCACCTTTCTGAACTGAACCAATGTACATCTTACACATAATGATTGAAGTCTCATGTCTCCCTGAAATGTATAAAACCAAGCTGGGCTCCTACCACCTGGGGCACATGTTATTGGGACCTCATGAGGATACATCACGGGTGCATGCATCCTCAAACTTGGCAAAATAAACTCCCTAAAAAATCTAAGACCTGTCTCAGATTTTCGGGGTTCATACATGTAATGTAGGATGTTAATGTTTGTAAAACACACATTATTCTATCTACTATTAAAACTATACTGCCGGGGGAGGATCCAAGATGGCCATTTAGGAACAGCTCAGGAAAGCGCAGAGGGTGAGTGGACGCCACATTTTTATTGCTCACAGACTAGGCAATTCCCAGGCGGAGGAGCTCCACAGGTCACCAGCGCGGCTGTGCCGGCCTGCGCCGCTGCTTTGCCCCACGTGGCTGCTTTGTCAGAGCCCCGAGCAGCGGTTCTCCATACAAAATACACCGATCCGGGTGCCCTTTTGGCTGTCAATTGGAGCCACGGGAAGTCGCCCATTCGCCTGTTTAAAAAGGGGACTGAGCAGAGAACCAGGACAGTAGATTCCAGGGCAAAAAAAAAAAAAAAAAAA
>NW_022437965.1:10527-21076 GCF_009761245.1 Sapajus apella | reverse complement strand
AGGGTGAATGTCGGCCGAGAGGTCGCTTATCCTCCACGGTGGCTCTCCGGGGCCCTGTGAAAGAACAGGGGGCGCCTCCCCAGAGGCCCCCATGGTGGGAGTGGCCGCCCGGGCGAGATTCTGAGATGGCTTTTGTCTGGTGATAACAAAAAGAATTTCTCGCTGGGGAACTCCAAATGTTGTATTTGACCGAATGTAGAAAGTTATCACAAGACAAAAGTATGCCAGATTGCAGGGTCATTTTATTATGCCGGCGACCACAGAGGACTCACGTCTCTCCAACCTGTGGTGCCAACAGGAGGGTGCCACGATTTTTTATACCCGAAAAACCACCTTGGGAGTGGGGGTGAGGGGCAGGGATGGGGATGAAAAGGCTTCAGACATTCCGAGGGCTAGTGGATTCTGTAAATTACCTCCTGGGCAGAGATGAGGGTGGGGGTCTCCGGACATTCCAAGGGCCAAGGGGACTTTTGTCATTCCGTTTGTTACTTAAGTGATTTACAGAAGTCAAGATAAAGATTTGTTTACACATTATCTGGTTAAGGTGGAAATCACAGACCTTAGTTACTTATTACAAGTCACAGGAGCCAGGATGGAAATAGCTTGGGCTGCTTAGTCTGGCAATTGCCGGTAAGCAAAGGCTAGCAATTCTGGCAGTTACTGATAAGAAAAGGTAAGCAACTTTACATAGTTTTGAAGAACAAACAGCAGTTCTATTTACAGAGGCCAAGGACAGTAGTTATTGTAAGGAGAATGGGGCAGCCATTTCAACTTATCTAAAAACAGTTTTGCATTTTATAAAATAGTTTTGCTCCGGTTCTGGCTCTAGGCCAGCACAATATCACAAAGATACAGTAAAAATAGAAAATTTCCAGTGTACAGATGTAAACATAATAATTGACACAGTCAGGGATGATTAATGAATAATAAAATGTTGAGGGATGATCATTTGAATATAGGATATTAATACTTTTAAAAACCATTCAGTATAAATAATGTGTCTCTGAAAGGTACAGATCTGGCATCACGATCATGGTGATAGACAAATCGTGGAACAGTCCTGATATCACGATCATGGTGATAGACAAATGGTGGAACAGTCCTGGTATCACGATCATGATGATAGACAAATCGTGGAACAGTCCTGGTATCATGGTCATGGTGATAGACAAATCGTGGAACAGTCCTGGTATCACGATCATGGTGATAGACAGATGATGGAACAGTCCTGGTATCACGATCATGATGACAGACAGATGGTGGAACAGTCATGGCATCACGATCGTGGTGGTAGACAAATGGTGGAACAGTCCTGGTATCACGATTATGGTGGTAGACACATGGGACTGTCTCTACCTGCAGATGGGTGAGGTAGCATTGACCCTGCAGTGTTCCCGGAAAAACGCTTAGGCTGAATTTAATCAGGAGGACATTTTCAGACAACTTCAGAGTACAGACCATTGAGCCAGACAGCTGACCTGTCCTCTACAAACAAGCCCATGTCACCACCATCAACGACAACAACAAAAAGATGAGGAGACACTTTGGGTTCAAAAGAACTAAAGAAATGTGGCTACATTATCTTTTTACTCTTTTTCAACCCAAAATGTCTCTTCTTTTAGTTGTGTGATTTGTGGTGACATGGGCTGTCTGAAGGAGACAGGTCAGTAGTGCTGCTCACTGTTCTACATTCTGAAGTTGTCTGGAGATTATCTCAGGCTATGAAACTCAGGCTAAGTGTTTTTAGCAAGAACATGGCATTGTTCATACTCTGCACTGGCAGAGTCCCATGTGACATGTTGCCTTAGTGTGGGAATATGACCCCTATCCGGGAGACCAGGTTGAGTCTTATCACCGTCATAGTATGAAACCTACTGTCCATGTCCAAAGTCAAGTGAACATGCTCTTCTACAAATAAAAAAATGGCATATGTGTAAGCCTGGCATGTGTAATAAAACTCAAGATACGCTGTATATGTTGAACACAATATATCCAGTGAGTACCAGAAGACTTCAGGCTCTTCTGCTTCCACCAGCTCCATGCTGAGCCTAAAAAAGGAGGAATAACCAAAGAATAAGTCAGGGAAAATAAGACACTGCAGAGCCCCAAATACATTTCATGGGTAGCACAAGAAAGTGGTTAATAAAGAAAAAACATAGATCCATTAATAACGCAACAAATTATTGCCTTATGCTGGGATGGACAAGAGTAGGGTAAAAAGAATGAAAGAGAAAGAAAAAGTAAGCTCAGTGAACCGTCCAGGTGACACACTGATGAGGGAGTAAAAGCACACTCTGAGTTAGTGCCCTCAGGACACACAGTGTACACTGATCATAAAAACAAGCATGGTCAACCTACAGTAGTTAGTAAATGGTAAGGGGAGGAAGAAATGGAAACCTAAATATCTACTGCAATGAAAACCAACAGCAATGTTAGTAGGAATAATTCAGGCTTCGTTGAAAAGATGGTATTGATATTATCAGCCCACTCTGTTTTCCCTGGACCTGGCGCCTCCAGATGTCAGCACAACATTAGCTGTTCACAATTGCTCAGAGTTACCTGGGGCACAGTGGGCCTCAGTCTTCTTCCTCTTCTTGGTCCTTTTTAACCTGCAATAAATTCAAATAGGGACAGACAAAATAAGCCATTACCCTACACCCGAAACAGTCCACTGTCTAATCCCTGCAAAGGGAGCTCAGGCTCCTCAGCATGAGAACAGGATAATGTGAGAGACAGACTTCAGGAGGTCTCAAAGCCAATCATGATAGAGATTCCTTGGTTTGTGTCTCAGAACCAATGGTGAAATGTCCCTATTCTGGCAGACCATTATCCCTTTATCCCAAGTTTGTACAAACAGGAAAGAACCTCACAGACATGCATGGGGAACAAAACTCCTGAGGAGCATGGTAGCTGGCAAGAGACATTTAATTCAGATTGAGACAACTCATGGGCATGCGCTGCACAGCTTGGTGTGAGTTGGCAACACCTGCCTTGGGTTTCAATGTCCTGACAGTCGGTCCAGGTTGCAACGGGCATGGACTGAGGCTAGAGAGAGAGCAAAGCTCACTGACCCACCGCATGCCCATGCTTCAGACTGGAATCCAGAGTGACTGAAATCTACCCTGATGGACAGGTTCAGCCCACAGTGATGACAACTCTCAGCCCGGCCAGCGGAGCAAGGCCCGAAGACTATGGGGTCTATCTGGAACACAAATTGGAGCTTTATCAACTTCACAATGGAGTACTCACTGCCTATGTCGACAGCCAAGTTGACTTGCTGCTCCTCTAATGACTGCAAGTTGCTCCTGTAAGACTCATTGAAGGCAGATGTGCCAGGAGGAATTGAGAGAGTCGAATAACCTTCATCCCAGGACTCCTGGAGGGCTTCCTCCTCTACAGACTCCTGCAGATTCCTGATGAGCCAGGCAGGACAGGGATGACAGAAGATGAAACCAACAGAGATTAGAAAACAAAGTCCCCCACCTGATCTGATGGAAGTCAGAATGGAATGGTCAGAGAAAGCAAAGGCATTTTTCCTTCAAGAGAAAAAAAAACTATCCCTTCTAAATGCAGGGTGGAGGGTGACTACCCTGGGGACAGAGCACTAATGAGCAGCATGTGCTCAATGCATTTGCCAAAGATGAGCCACTACAGGCCACCGACTCTCCCTATAAACTATCATCATGATTTGCAGCATGAGAACTAACACAGGGCTTCAACTGCCTCACATAAGTTGTGTTGAAATTTTACATGCAGCATTCAAGTGAACAGAGCTCCTGAGGCATTTCAGACACCCAGATCTTGTGTATTAAGGGCCTCCCTTTTCCAGTGTCTTGATAACATATGTCTATGTTTTGAATTCCTTCTCTTCACAAATCCTAGCAAACATGCTCACAACAAATGGGCAGAAAGCACATATGCATCTCTCTGGGTTTAAACACAGTGGGGAGAACAGGCAAAACCAGGATATCCCTGTTTGCTGAGTTCACCTGGCTCATCTGATTGCACGTTCCCATCTTGGGAGGAGTGAGAAATTAAAGCCTATGCAAGTGCCACCAATCACCCACAACATTGTTAATAAGGACAATTTGTAGCTGAGTGAATGGAAGAAAGAGTTCTAGTCATCACTTCCTCGTTTTCCCAGGATCTACAGTCTTCAGGTGTCACTATTGAACTAACAGCCCACAACTCCACAGCATTACCTGGGGGGCACTGGCCCTCTTTCTTCCTCATCCTCATCATCACTTTGACTTTCTCTAAATAAATTCAGAGACACAGGTCACATTAAGCAAATCACACTTCACATAGGACCAAATCAGTGTTTAGTCATAGCACAAGCACAGAAATATTCTCAGGGCAAGAATACAAATTCTGACAGGACTATTCCAGGGTGCCCTAGATGAAGCCTGGTGAGTAGGTGAGCCTGCTTTCCAGACACACAGGCCAAAATCTCCCTCTATGGGTAGACCATAATGTAATATTCTCTGTCTGAGTCCATGCAAAGTGAAACCAATTTTTTTCCCAGAAAATCTCCAAAAATGAGTCAAACTCTTTTCTGTGAGTGGTGCTGCAATACTGACTTATCTCACCAGATACCAGGGTCATTGAATGGTTAGAGGCATTTATACATGAAACTGGACTGATATGTAAATTCTAACAGCACTTGCTTTAAAAAGAATCTGTGAGCTTTGCTCAGTGCCACTATCATAGCCAATGAGTTTTACCTGAGATGAGGTGATTGCTAATTGAAAACTTTTCCCAATACCCCACCGTGATGGCATGCAATAGAGTCGGCATTGACAATTTTTGACAGTCTCTGAGGAGACTGAATAAAAAAAGACAAAACAAAAAAGAATCTGTGGGCCGGGCATGGCGGCTCACGACTGTCATCTCTGCACTCTCAAAGGCCGAGGTGAGCACTTCACGAGGTCAGGAGATCGGGACCATCCTGGCTAACACAGTGAAAGCCTGTCTCTACTAAAAATACAAAGAAATTAGCTGGGCATGGTGGCACGTGCCTGCAGTCTCAGCTACTCGGGAGGCTGAGGCAGCAGAATCATCTGAACCCAGGAAGCAGAGGTTGCAGTGAGCTGAGATAGTGCAACTGAACTCCAGCCTGAATAACAGAGGGAGACTCCATCTCCAAAAAAAAAAAAAAAAAAAAATCTGTGATTTCAAAGGACAAGGTGGGTGAACCACTTAAAGTTTGGAGTTCAAGACCAGCCTAGCAAACATGGTGAAACCTCATCTGTACTAAAAATACAAAAATTAGCTAGGTGTGGTGGGGGGCATGTATGGTCCCAGCTACTCAGGAGGCAGAGGCAGGAGAATCACTGGAGTCCGGGAAGTGGAGACTGCAGTAAGCCAACATGGTGCAACTACACTCCAGCCTGGGTGACAAAATGAGACTCCATCTCAAAAACAACAAGAAACAGTACATGATGCTACGAAGAAACATCAGATCGGCCATTGCATGGATGGAGAGGAGAGCCAGGGCTGAGCCTTGCTTTATGGAAACATATCAGCAAGGTAAAGAGGAAATGTTTTCATCCTGGTTTCAAGGTGACTGTGCAGCTAAGCAAGCTGGCTTAAAAGAGATCAAGACTGAAACTCAGAGCAGTGAAACCTGGGGAACAATCTCTCCAAATAGGCAAAGCTCCCAGGTTCCTTAAAAATAAATAGAAATTCCAGGGACATTGTTCAGGGAAGACGACCTAATGACATGAGAGATACTGAATCAAAGCTAGGAGACCTGACAGACACCTCCTGTACACCTCCTGCACACAGGTAACCATGAGCTTGTCACACTGGTCTGGGGTCTGGTAACTTGATTCTTGGGCCTCAGAGACAAATGCATGGCATGAGCTGAGGATGAGATAAAAATTCCCTGGTATCTGTGTTTAGTATCCCATGATAGGTTTTTATTCAAACCGATTTCTGTGTATAGAGCCTTTCTTCAGAGTTATCTTCCTCAGCCTAGACAGAGGTACCAAAAACAACGAATGTAGAGGTCACCTGAAAGAATAATTAGAGCATCCTCCACCACATCATGAGATGATTCACTCTCTACAACCAGCGCAGAGTGGACGTTGTCTTCCTCAAATGTGATTTCATTGGTGTCTCCGTGAGGCTGGCTGGAGTCAGTAGGGCCGTAGCTATTTGAACGAGTGATGACATATTTCTCCAGTGAGTCCTCAGGGACTTTCTTGACTTCAATCTTCTGCACCTCCCTGATGAGCCAGATGGGATAGAGATGACAGAAGATTAAACAAAGAGGGATTGGACCCCAGGGAGTCCTAGCTAGTTTTCACAGGAGGAATGAGAGAGTGGTCCCAGAAGGCAAATGGGAGGTTCCCTTTGAGAGGAAACAGGCAATCCTCATCTCTGCAACAGAGGATGGCTGCCATGGGAACCGGAGAGAAAGACAGCAGCTGGTATTCATCACACTGGGCAGAAAGGAGCCGAGAAGAAAAGAGACTCAGTTATCCCTGTAAAATTCAGACACGGCACGCAGCACATACAAAGAACCACAACAGCTGCCACACCCTGTGTCTAAGTTGGGTTGAACTGAACATATTGTGGCCAAGGGAATGCAGGCTTTTGGCCCATGGGAGACCACACAGAGGGTATGCTTCTAGACCTTTTCCATACTTTACCACCCATTACTTGCTCCTGATTATTCAGTGTTACCTGGGGACACGTGATTCCTGTATTTTCTCAGCCTCCACAACATGAACATCTTCATCCTCATCTTTGTCGTTTTCTGCAAGAACAGATGTGTTCATTCAGATATTTCCCATTTCACACTCTGCAAGGACAGTCAGCCCAATGTGCTCAGTGACATGAACATGTGTATGGGTCCCCGTTCTCTGAAAGCTCTCATGTTTTCTCTTTAACAAAATGCCCCAGCATGGTTTCCTGATCCAGCAGGCAGTGCATTTCTGATCAGGAGGCTTACCATCAAGATGAGGCCAAATGTTGAAAACACTTCTGCTCTCCACATCACTGGAGGCTTGTGCAGCCTCTCTCTGGACTTTGGCAGCTGTCTCCGCCATCCTGACACAGATCTGATTCCCAGGGACAGGCTTGGGATCCGGTCACAGTTCACATTTACAACCTATTTCTTTCTCTTACTAGAGGATAAACGAATTTGTCCCACAATCCTCTGCATATCAGGTGATTTCACAGGCCCTCCAAGTGGCTTCTGCTATGTTATTCAGGGACATTCTCTCCACGGGGAGTGCTCCAGTCTGAACCACTTCCTAACACCAGATGCCCACACATCAAGTGCTTTCTCCAACACCACACAGCGAGGGGCTTTATCTCATTGTGATAAACGGTCATAAGTGTTTGCACATTTGAATGCTTCAGACACTGCAAGATGTCTGCCTTTGCAGATGGAGAGAGAGAAATTTACTTGCCTTTGCAGATGAAGACAGAGAAAGTCAGCAAGGAGGAATCAATTGCTCACTGACAGTTCCTAGGAACACTGCTGAAGATACAGCCTGGGAACCTTCATTCTTACTCCAGACCTCTTTCCACTCCAATAACTGCCCTTCTGTCACAGCTTCCTTCATGTCCTTTACAACTGGAGAGATGCTGCCTTTTGCTCCAAAGACCTCCATCCATCATGGAAGGAGGGATATTTACAATACCGTGACCTCCAACCCCATGGGTTTCCCATCTGTGTTCTTGTTCAGAAAGTCCTAGTCACGTCATGGCTACATATGTTTAGTGGAAGAAAACACCACTGATAAAACTGTCATCGTGGAAGTATGGAGGTCTGGAGTCTCTCATAAGCCCATAAAGGAAATATGCACAGACTAATAAAGTTTCTCTTATGCTAGACACAGTAGAATGAAGAACTAATGGACAGTGATTATTCTGTGCCAACAACTGTCTACAAAAGCAACTTGGATGGAGCTCAGGAGACTGGCCCAGGGTCCCTCCTCTACGCACTGCTGCCTCCACAAAGTCGTGGGTGCTGTCGTTTTTCCTCTTAACCAACAAGAGCCTCTGCACAGAAAGCAGGACATCACTCTGACCAGAGTAATCACTGCTCTAGATGAGGCCACTTACAGATGCCACAGGTTATGTAAGGAGCAGAGTCCTCTTTAAGCTCCCGATAGTGGGTAGAGCGTGCTACAATTGCATTTCCCCCAGAACAGAGCTTTCCCTACTGAGCCTCAGCAGAAACCAGAACTGAGTGGAAGTTCAGCAGCTTCAGACATTTAGAACAGACTAGACGCTACTTGTCTGCAGGATCCTAGGTGGTACAGAGAGGACTCCAGTAAACATGATTTATCCTCAGAAATCAACAGCTGAGTCTTTACCCTCAGTCCCACACCTGCCTTACTGTAGATGTGGAAAAGTTTCTACATACTTTTGCCTCTCTCGTCCACCTTTAACAAAATATTAAAATACCCATTTATATTTTCTTAGATGTATGGCAAAAATGAAATTAAGTCTGATGAAGAGAGCTTTTAGTTTCTCAGAAGAAACACAGAACTTCGTTCAGGACTTTCATGATGGTGAACCTATGGAACTTACTTTCTGTCTTCAGCCTGCAGCCCGGGTAGTGGGCCACTTGACTCGTAAGAAGTTTATTTTTGCTGTCTCTCTGTTTTTGTTCCTCCTCGTGATGTTTCCGATCTTCTGTAAACAAGTTCAGAACAAAATGTCACATTAAGCAAATCACACTTCACACAAGACCAAATCAATGTCTAGTCATATCACAAAAATGAAAAATATTCTCAGTTTAAGAATGTGATATTCTGATGGGAATATTCTACTGGTCCCTAGATTAAGTCATGCTAGAAGTAGATGAGCCTGCTTTTCAGATCCATGGGACAAAACCTCCCTCATCTGCTAGATCTTAATCATGTATTCTCTGACCTAAGTCAGCACAAGCAATTAAAACTTCTTCCCAAAAATCTTCACACATTGCCCCAACTACTTTCCAGAAGCATTGCAGCTATACTGATTTATCTCATCAAAGCAAAATGCATTTGGGACCTGATACAGTTTGGATCTATGTCCCCACCAAATCTCATGTTCAATTTGAATCCTCAGTGTTGGAGGTGGGGCCTGCAGGAAGGTGATTGGATTATGGGGGCGGACCCTTCACGAATGGTTTAGCACCATCTCCTGGTGCTATTTTTGTGACGGTGACTGAGTTCTCTTGAGATCTGGTTGTTTAAAAGTATGTTACACCTCCCCCACCCCCTTTCCTTCTACTCCAGCCATGTAAGACATGCCCAGGCCAGGTGCGGTGGCTCAGGCCTGTAATCCCAGCACTTTGGGAGGCCAAGGTGGGCAGATCACATGGTCAGGAGTTTGAGACCAGCCTGACCAACGTAGTAAAACCCCATCTCTACTAAAACATTCAAAGATTAGCTGGGCATGGTGGCATGCACCTGTAATCTCAGCTACTCAGGAGGCTGAGGTAGCAGAATCATTTGAACCCAGGAGGCAGAAGTTGCAGTGAGCTGAGATTGCGCCTTTACACTCCAACCTGGGCAACACAGCGAGACTCCATCTTAAAAAAAAAAAGACATGCCCTGCTTTCCCTTTACCTTCCACCATAATTGTAAGTTTCCTGAGGCCTCCCAGGAAGCTGAGCAGATGCCAGCATTGTGCTTCCTGTACAGCCAGCACAACCATGAGCCAACTAATCTCTTTTCTTTATTTCATTATAGCAATGCAAAAACAGACTAATGCAGGAACTTTCCTCTGTCCTCATAGGCTTCCCTGCCATGTTGCTAGTGTGGAAGTCAGCTCCCTGCATTTCCCACACAGCCCAAACAAGCCACTCCATCTACACTCCCTACTCAGTAAACAGCACCTCTCTCCATCTGGTCACCCCATCCAGATGCCTGCACTCCTTCCTCTATAATCTCAGCACCAATTTCAGTGCAATAACTCACCCCACTGCACCCTCTTGACACTCAGTGCTGGTGTCTCTCAAAAGCCCTCCCACATTTGACCCAGGCACCCATCTTTCTGGGTCTAACCTAGTGCCTAGTGCCATGGCCGGGACACAGGAAGAATCAGGTGTATGTGTGGGTACCACTTCTTTGTTTTCTTCATGAAGACTGCGATCAAAGGAGAAAGAATGCCTCTTCCAGAAAAACAGTGCCCACCTTGAGATTTTATTTTTCATTTTATGGCCCTATTTTTAGTGTGTCAGACTGAAAGGGGAATCCGATTAATCACTGAGCCCTGTCAATTCTATCTTCCCAAAGCTCTCTAATCCACCCACTTCCTTCCCTTACCACTACTATCACTCTAACTCAGTCCTCGATCTCTTGCTGGTTTACAGCCACCTGCTAACTGATCTGCCAGCTTTTCTCAGTCCCCTCCAGTCCACCTTGCACCCCAGAGTTCTCATTCTAAAACACTCATCTGATCTGGTCACACTTTTAATTAAAGCCCAGCAATGGCTCCCCAAGGTTCTTCCAACAATGTTCAAATTCTTTCATGTGGCTTGCAGAGCCTTACCTTCATCTGCCTCTGCCTATCTTGCCACCCTCATCTCCCAACACCCCTC
>NW_022437965.1:3370-10427 GCF_009761245.1 Sapajus apella | reverse complement strand
CAAGGTTCTTCCAACAATGTTCAAATTCTTTAATGTGGCTTGCAGAGCCTTACCTTCATCTGCCTCTGCCTATCTTGTCACCCTCATCTCCCAGCACCCCTCAGCTCTCCTGAACACCCATCCATACTGAGTTTCAAGCCAAGCTCTCCTGGCCTTTGTACAGCCTGACCCCTCTACCAGCTTTCCCTGCCTCATCTTTACCTAGCTGATATATTCCTACCTTTCAGGTTCAGATCAGGTACCCCTTCCTCCAGGAAACCTTCCTCAACCTGTTAAGTTTGGGTTAGATATTTCTTATGCACCCCTATGAAATCCTGTGCTTCCCCCATGCTAACCTTTATGACACTCTATTCATTCATTTCCATTACTTATTGATAGAGTGGATTATTGTTCCCAATTCTTCAATCCATTCTGTACTAGAATGACACACCCACACTACCTTTTGGCCAGGTCACTTTGCAGTATCTTCCACTAGAGTAGATAGAATCTATTTCCCTACTCCATGGATGTTGGGCTTGGCCATGCAGCTTGCTTTATCGATGGAATATTGGTCAGTATGATATGAGCTGCTGCTTAGAATATGTTGTATAGTTTAGCTTGGTCTCTCATGCCACTTCTATCCACCATAAGAAGAGCACATACAGAATGAGAAACATGGGAAACAGAACTGAACTCAACCTTCAGCTTGACATTGACCCCACCCTTCTTCCCATAGCTGACAGGCTGACTCATGAGCAAGAAACATAAATGCAGATAAATGTTTGCTCTTTTAGACCACTAAGGATTTGGTGGTTGTTTGTTATGCAGCMTTACCAGGGCAGAAACMTAACAGATACACATTATCTATATCCCTCATTAGATTGCAAGCTCTATATAGATCAGAACTATACCCTGAGCACTGAGCATAGGGCTTAGCACATTGTTGCACTTAAAAAATATTTGTGATTGGATGTAGGATTGAATGAATGAATGTTGGCCACTGCTAGGTCTGCCTTCCCAGCTAGCACGTGAGTTCCTTAAAGCCAAGAATGGCATCCAATTTCTTAGTACCACCTAGCTATCTCACACCCCACATTAGGCTCTCATTAGGTGTTCAATAAATATTTGTTGAAATTAAATAATTTTGAATTTTATGGGCTGGCTTGGGAATCAATCCTTAATTTATGACATTGTTTCTACAGGAAAATGCATTCTGCATGCCAAACAAACCTGCAGATGAACTTTTGGAACCACATCTGTTCATTGGTTCGGGATTGCCAGTTTTGTGGAAATCCATAACTGAACACGTGCCATGCTTTGCAATATGGGAGAAACTGAGAAACTTCTTCCAAATCCAAGATATTCAGCTTGCAAAAATTCACTTTCCACCCACACAGACAAATTCAGCACAGGTTGGATCTGAGGTTCCAACAATAAAATACTAGGCTTTTTAGAGCTCCTTGTTTATCTAATTGCTTTTTATCTGCTTATACTGGAGGCCTCTTTTTTTTTTTTTTTTTGAGATGGAGTCTCATTCTGTCACCCAGGCTGGAGTGTAGTGGTGTGATCTTGGCTCACCTCAACCTCCGCCTCCTGGGTTCAAGTGATTCTCCTGCCTCAGCCTCCTAAGTAGCTGGGATTACAGGCATGTGCTACCACACCTGGCTAATTTTTGTATTTTTAGTAGAGATGGGATTTCACCACGTTGGCCAGGCTGAGATCACCTGATCTCAGGTGATCTGATCTCAGGTGATCTGCCTGCCTTGGCCTCCCAAAGTGCTAGGATTACAGGTGTGAGCCACCGTGCCCAGCCTGGATGCCTATTCTTCACATCTAATCAAAAGGTAGCAAAGACAGTGTTCTTGCCTCTCCCCACCCATTCCACTTTCTAGACACGTATGCAAGAAAACTCAACCTTCTCAACAGAGAAAACAAATTATTTTTCTAAATAAATCTGTGACATTTAAAATAAACATAATGGGAGGCTCTACCACTATAAGGAAACATCCCCCTTTAGAATTTCTAATTTTGAGTGGTACTGGGAGCTTCACATGAGTCATGGATCTGAGACTTAGTTTCATTTCATTGTAGGCCAGAATCCAACCAGTTTGCAACCAAGTGATCTGACATGGCTGTGAAAGGCCATCACTCCATGACTCCAGGATGTCTTATAAGACCTAAGGCACAAGTCTCAACCTGCTGTTGGTGGAGTTTACCAATCACTCAGCCCATCTCCTTCATTTAACTTACATTTTTTGGGCACATTTCAATAAAGGGAGAGGTAGAGAAGTAAGGTCATTCTTAATAGTGATGGGCCATGAAGGAAATGAAACAGTAATGTCACTGTGAGTTGGGGGAGGCTCCTGAAGACTGGGGTGGCAGGTGGAGACAGATGTGTATTCTAGGACCAGACAGTCAAGAAAGAGTCTGCCATAAAACGATGTGGGGAAGAATGTGCTAGAATAAGGAAACAGCACATGCAAAGTCCCTGGGGCAGGAACATGGTTGGCATAGTCTTATATCAGGATGTCTGGGATTGACATCCTGATATAAGACTGATATAAGGTAAACAAAGGAGAAAAAGGAATAAGAAGTCAGAGAAGTGGTGAAAGGCCAGATCACAGAAAGCCTGGTATGCAGGCCCTGGCAGCAAGGGGGTCAAACAATGTTTATTTATTTATTTTTTTTGAAATAGAGTCTTGCTCTGTCACCCAGGTTGGAGTACAGTGGTGTGCCCTTGGCTCACTGCAACCTCTGCCTCCTGGGTTCAAGCGATTCTCCTGCCTCAGCCTCCCCAGTAGCTGGGATTACAGGCACACGCCACCATGTCCAGCTAATTTTTGCATTTTTAGCAGAGATGGGGTTTCACCACGTTGGCCAGGCTAGTCTCGAGCTCCTGACCTCAGGTGATCTGCCGGCCTTGGCCTCCCAAAGTGCTGGGATTACAGGCGTGAACCACCGTGCCCAGCCCAGACTGAGTTCTAAGATGGAAAGCCAGGGGAGGGTATTAAGCTGGGGAGTGGCATGATCTGATTCGGATTATAAATGAATCACTCTTTTGAAGCACATTGGATAGAGGTGGGGGAGCAAGAGCAAAAGCAGGCTTTCAGCCGGGCACAGTGGCCCACATCTCTAACACTTTGGGAGGCCAAGAAGGGAGGATTGCTTGAGCTCAGGAGTTCAAGACCAGCCTGGGCAATGCAGTGAAACCCCATCTCTACAAAATATAAATTAAAAAAAAAATTAGCTGGGCATGGTTGTTCGCCCCTGTGGTCCCAACTACTTGGGAGATTGTGGTGGGAAGATCATCTGAGCCCGGGGAGGTGTAGGCCACAGTGAGCTGGGATTGCACCACTGCACTCCAGCCTGGATGACAGACCCTATCTCAAAACGAACAAACAAACAAACAAAGAAACACACAAACAAACAAAAGGCTGGAACTCATAGCCAGTTATCAACAGAAGCCCCAATGTCATCAGCCTCTTCTCTGATTGTTCTTTTCACCTTCTCAATAGGACTGAAGCCAGCTCTCCCTCGAGGACACCGCTTTCCCAACACCCTCTCAAGGCCTGGGTGCTTCCTCACCCTCATCTATGTGTCCTACTTGTTTCTTGCAGCCTCTTCTGGAAGATCCTTCTTCTCTCTTTCCAACACTTCCTCCCCAGCTTCGAGGACGCTCAATCACATGCCATCAGCTCAAACCACCTCCCCATGCATTCAGCTGAAACCAGCCCAGGTCCTCCTCGCTGTGATCATTACAGAGCACCCCAGCCCCAGCCATCTCCCTTTGCTCCTCGAGTATGTAGCTCCTCACTCTCTTGGTGACTGTCATTTCCACACAGATGACGGAGCCATTCAGTACTCTGGTAACCACCTCAGTTCCTTCACCCCTCTCTGCCAATGATCTTGACAATCATATGGCAGACCTTGTCATTGCCAATAACGCCACCCCTCCATGACCTCAATATCAAGCCACCGCAGTCCAATAATTCCTCTTTCCAGTTCTCTAGTTTCAACAATTTTTTTTTTTTTTGACAGGATCTCACTTTGTCACCCAAGCTGGGAAGTAGTGGCGTGGTCTCAGCTCACTGTAACTTCTGCCTCCGGGACTCAAGCAAGCCTTCCACCTCAGCCTACTGAGTAGCTGGGATGACAAGCGCACACTACCACACCCAGCTAATGTCTGTATTTTTTGTAAAGATGATGTCTTCATCATGTTGCCCAGGCTGGTCTCAAACCCTTGGGCTCAAGTGGTCCACCCGCTTTGGCCTCCCAAAGTGCTGGGATTATAAGCATGAGCCACCACGCTCGCCCCCAAACAATCCTGAAACTCAGCTTCAACCTCCAACACAGATTCTGCCATCTTTTCACGTCCCTACCCTCGTCAGGTCCTTACTTCCCTCCTTAGAGCCTAGAGGCCATCATTATATGAATCAACATCCACATCAATATCATCATCCATCCTTTACATGCTGCCTTGGCTCCCCGGCCACACTCTCCCCTCTTCATGTATTTTCTGGCAAAGCCCCCAAACTGGCGAAAGCTAACTTTTCTGAGTCTACAGCTACATCACTGGAGCTGAACACAGCTTGAGAAAGACAAAGCCACTCACTTCAAACACAAGACCACCAGCTTCAAGCGGGCCCCAATGCTGCCTGGCCACCGTTCAGTATTTCCTTACTCTGTTTTCTCTCCCACTCTTCTGGTCCACTCCTCTCTCTTTTCTCCTCAAACCTCCAGTGCGTCCTCCCCCGCCTCACTCTCAATGAAAATAATGTGAGCAATAGGAGAAGACTCCACACAGGCCTCTGCCACCTCCTTGTGCTCGGGCCCAGATTCCCTACCCTCCCTTCCATCACTGAGGATGAGGGGCCAATGGTCCTTCCTGTCTGAGGCTGGCCTCCCCACTGCCACACCAGGTCCTATTTTCTCCCACCTGCTGAAGGACAGCACTCCACAAGCCTTCTCTCTCCTGTATCATCCTTCTCTCCCGCTCTGAAATTTTCCCAACAGTGCAGACATGCACTGTTATTTCACACATCTTAAAAAGACAAAGCTCTTTGGACTCTACTTTCTCCTCTAGTGTCTGCTTCATTTTTTTGGCTGCCTTTCTCAGTAAAGCTCCTCTAAGCTGTCCCTGCTTAAGGTCTTATCTTCCCATTGTCTCTTGTGGATTGAGTGCCACTCCTAACAATGACATTCCCAGCAGTCCCCCATTGTCACCTGCTAAGTGCCATGGATTCATTCTTTTATTCTCCTGCTTGACCTCTCTGCTGAATCTGACCCAGTGGATCTGATCGCTGCCTCCTTTCTTTCCTTGGCTTCCAGGAGACCACCCTCTCCAGTTTTTCCTGTTCCCCTTCTGAGGCTCCCTCCTTATTTCTTGTTCTGTTTCCCTTTCTTCTCCCCAATCCCTAAACACCACAGCCCCTCAATGCTCAGTTCTCAAACTTCTCTCCTCAATCAACGCTCACTCCCTCATCTGGTCTTAAGGCTTCTCTAAGTACCATCCAAAATACTACCAACTCCCAAATTCATATCACTGGCTTGGGCATCTCCCACGAGTGCCAGAGCTGAGCTTGTCAATACAGTAACCACTAGCTCCATGTGGCTATTTAATTACCACCATCGTCGCCACCATTATCGAATTGACTCCTGTACACAGCTCTACAAATAGAAAGGGATGCTGCATAAATGAATGGATCTAAAAGATTAGGGCAAGACTGCTCAGTGAGTGTGCAACAAATAAATCCTATTCTTGATCAGTGAGTTATTCACGAGCATTTTCCTGGCCCTTGCTTCATTTTTCTGCCAGTGACTCTGACGGAAACAGCCTGGTAAGGAAGCGTAGCAAATGGCAGGGCCAATTATTCTTCTTGCTACAGCTCGGATTGTGCCTTCCCCCATGAACTCTTAATTAATTCCATCCTCATATTTTTCGTTTGTTTCCTAAACGTCTTGCTTGTATTATGTTTCCCCCGCTCCCTTCATTTCTCTTGGCTGCCTCCCCCACTGGTCCCCAATTCTCTTCCTCCTCCTCTTTTTGATCCCCAAACTGTCCCCTGGTTCAGCCTTCAGCATCTCTCCATCTGCTCTGCTCTTTCTTATCCTTTTCACCTCTAAAAACTGAAAGCACCAAACTGACAGACACTGTTATTGTTTCTCTCTCTCTCCCTCTTTCCTGCCTGAGCTGCAGCAAAGGCTCTCTTCGCCTTTGCTTCTCTGGCGACAGCCCCAGTCCTGAGTTGCCAGGGCGACAGCGAATCCACCCAGTCCAGGCCCAGAGACGCTAGGAAACTGCCTGGCCGGGAAGCGGCTCCCAGTCGAGTCGCCCCTAGCCTAGATGGGTTGTGAACATCGTCATTCCAGACTGGGCTGGGCAGATTCTGCCCGGAGACTGAGATTGCACATCAGGCCCACAACTGCGTCGCGCATGAGGAGGCAGCGCCGGAGTCTTCCACTGAGTGAACAGAGTACATGACATGATGGGGATTCATCTGAAAAATTTTCAAACACCTCTATTCTTTTATCTTCTGGAGGGGGGACCTTTTGCCTCTCTCTCGAGTCTTGGCGAACTCTGGAGAAAGTAAAAGCCAAACCTGCCTGCTTTCGCCCCTGCTCCCGAAGGCTGCACACCTGCCCCTCCCACCCGCAAACTGGGGAGCCCCTGGGTCCAGCGATTGAATAGCACGGACGCGGCTGGAAACATCTTCGGGAATTCATTAGGATTGCACCAGGAGATTTTAGTCGAGGAAGACATCAGTTCCCTCAGGTCACTGGAATGGATCATTAAAGTAGGGCAACAAGTGTTCTGCCGCATGAGGCTTTCGAAAATGCGAGTTGGTGAGGAAGAATTCAGAAGATACCTTTGTAGCAAATGGCACCAACTGCAGTGAGGGTCTGTGGCTGTTACACACTCCGAACAGGGTTTATGTTTATTGCAGTTTGCAACACGAATTCCCCTCACCTAAAAAGAAAGAGGACAGTGGTTCAGAGGGAGTTAAACTCAACAGCAGGAGGCTGTTGATTTTAGAGACTGATTTAGAGACTGCTGTCAGGTAACGACAACACCTTATCT
>NW_022437965.1:2989-3270 GCF_009761245.1 Sapajus apella | reverse complement strand
ATTGGCGCGGGGCAGCGGATCTCAAGTTCTAGGACACTAAGTCGTTGTATTGGGATCACCTGGGGAGCTTCTAACAGTGCATATTCCCAGGCCTCTGCCACACAGACTCTTGCTAAGTCTGGGGGTGGAGCCTGCTAATGTGCATTTTTTATTTAAAAGATTTTTTTCTTAAAGACACAGGGTCTCACTATGTTGCTCAGGCTGGTTTCAAACTTCTGGGCTCAAGTGCTCCTCCCACCTCAGCCTCCCAAAAGTGCTGAGATTGCTGGTATGCACCACTG
>NW_022437965.1:925-2889 GCF_009761245.1 Sapajus apella | reverse complement strand
GCCTGCCAGGTTCAAGTGATTCTCCTGCCCCAGCCTCCTGAGTAGCTGGGATTATAGGCATGCACCACCACATCCTGCTAATTCTGTATTTTTAGTAAGTAGAGATGGTTTCTCCATGTTGGTCAGGCTGGCCTTGAATTTCCGACGTCAGGTGATCCACCCACCTTAGCCTCCCAAAGTGCTGGGATTACAGGTGTGAGCCACCACGCCCAGCCAGGAATCTGTATTTTAAATGCTCCTTCATGTGAATCACATGTAGTTGGGTTTCCAATCTGCTAATGATGGTTTCCATAGGGATCGTGCAATCAGGTTGCCTGGTTTTCATACAGAGACAGTCCACGTGTGGCCAATGGCATTTTGGAAATGAGCATTAGGGAATAGCAAAGGCTCTGCCCCAGGAGTGTCAGCAGGAGGTTGGCACTTATGGAAATGCAGAGGACCAGGGGCCAAGCCCTCCAACATGCCTGCCAGGGGCAGCACTGTCACCTCAGCTCCCGGCTTGCTTGCTTACACATACATACTCACTCAATTTCCTGAAGACATATGGCTGCTTGTCTAAAACAAAAAGTATTACACGGTATCATTGAGTTTATAATGTATATTGATATAATATATACAATAATAATAGCATAATGGTGGGTTCAATAAAACTACGCTGTTACCAATGTCCTTTATTTCCCTGGACGTAGTTTAATATGACCTGAACTTCCCTGTCAAAAGTCAAGGAATGGGTTTTCATTCTTACAACAATAAAAAAATTGGTGTAAAGAAATATAGCTAAAAGCCACCAGGATAATTAAAACCATCAACTCAAAAAATGACAGGTGGCAGTGACTGAAAGTAGCAAAGGAGGAAATGAAACAAAAATATATGAGACAAATTGGAAACAAATAGCAAAATGGTAGACCGAAATCCAACCATGGTAAGTGAAGAAATGACATGGCCTGAGTCACATAGCAGGACTGGTGAGCACCGTGGGGAGAAAAGACATGGGCAGGAAGTGAGGGACGGTGTTAGTGCCACACTTCAGGAGTGACAGGTGGCAGGGACTAAGGGGAGAGGAGGATGTGAGGGATGAGAGGGGCAGAGAGGAACTGAAGAAGCAGGAGGGGAGGAAAGGGAGAGGAAAGAATTCTAAAGCAGTGCAAGAGCCTAGCGGGGGTTCTTTGCATTCGGTATTGAATACATCTTGTGGGAATGCCTAAAAACGAATGGCCTCCTTATGATTAAAAAAAAAAGGTTACAACAATACCAAGTGTCCAAATAAAATATGCACACTGCTTAGATGTGCCTCGTTCACCAAAGCAGGCAGCGCTGGAGCTTCTGGGAAGAGCATTGGGACTGCCTGGAGCGCTCGAAATGCCGAGGTGGTGACTACAGGCTCCCGGTTGCGATGTACAGGAACGCACCCTGCTTCTTTGTATTCAGGAGATGTTCTGGACTCACACCGGGAAACACCGGCTAGGGAATGACGAGATTTTAAATGCAACAACCCAGAGTCACAGATCCAGTCCAGGAAAGTAAAACTTAGGAGATTTGAGAGTTTAATTGCAATGCTGTTTTCGCACAGGTCTTTCACTGATTGGAATCCTAATCATTCAGGGATTACCAATATTGTGCTACCTACTGCATTAATAAACAAAAAGAAAACTCGTCTCCATGAGACTCTCTATCAGGTGGCTTCAGACAAAACTTCACCAGGTTTAAAGAGAAAACCCCTGTCTACACCTCCACTCCCAGGGCGAGCTCACTCTCTGGCATCAGGTTCTGTGGTGAGTTTCCCTGTACAGGAGTCCAAGCGGAGAGCCACGGAGTGGGAGGCCCCTGTCCCGGACGGGGATTCCAGGACAAGAAGGGAAGGGGAAGGGGCTGGGCGCAGCCTGGGGGTCTCTCCCTGGTTTCCACAGACAGACCCTGGGCCAGGCCTCAGGCAGACAGTGAGACAAAGAGGCTCTGTGTAGGAG
>NW_022437965.1:685-915 GCF_009761245.1 Sapajus apella | reverse complement strand
TGAGTCATAATTCTGGAAACTTCTCTGGGGTCCAAGACTAGGAGGCTCCTCTAAGATCTCATGGCCCTACCTCCTCCCTATACCCTCACAGGACATTTTCTTCCCACAAGTGGAAAAAGAAGGAATTAATCTCAGGTTGTGTATAAGTGGTGGGGGCAGGCGTGTGGAAGAGTTCACCCACACCATAATTCCTCCTGTCCCACATGTCCTGCAGGCTCTGACCAGGTCCT
>NW_022437965.1:184-675 GCF_009761245.1 Sapajus apella | reverse complement strand
CAAAGAACAGCTCTCAGTGTTGCTCTCTGACACTGGTCCAGAGACTGATTTCTCACTCACTTCTTGGAGCAAACTATGGAAAACACATTTCTGTAATTTACACATAAACCAGTATATCTGGTGTTGGGGGCTAATTTTACTGGAGGGAAGGCCACAGAACCAGGCTGGAAACTACACATCCAGGAACAGAATCTACAGCCCACCCTGGATCACTATCCACCTAGGGACACCTGCCCCTACTGCACAGAGGCCACAGCTCAGACCTCCGACATCCTGGTGCTGGACACTGGACCCTGAGGTGAGCTCAGATGTCACTGCTGCATCTGGAAACTGGAGATCACTACTGCCACTCAGCCATGTTCACTACAAAGCATTCTGCCCAGTCCAGGTTCTCTGTGCCACCTCATTCTGGCTCGGAATCTGTCAGTGATATAGGAGTTAAGAAAACATTATTTAGGCAGATAGTGAGGCTACAGAAGTCCTCAGTAAGG
>NW_022437965.1:0-174 GCF_009761245.1 Sapajus apella | reverse complement strand
ACTCCAAAGCACACAACTCAACACAGAAAAGGAAGGCCAGTCAGCTAGCAGGCATAGAAAAGAAATTTCATCCTGATGTGTAGGGGATTTGTCCTGGTCCACCTTAGTTAATGTGTTCTTTGCCAAGGTGATCTAAGTTGCCCACCTTGAATTTTTAAAAAATATATTTGATGA
>NW_022437964.1:0-20943 GCF_009761245.1 Sapajus apella | reverse complement strand
TTTAGGTCCAGCCAGCATCCTGGAGTTCCAGAGGGCGTAAGTGCCCCCCATGCAGCCCCAGCCCTGCAGCCCTGCCCTGCCCCTCTAGGTCCAGCCCGCTCAGGACACTGGAAAGCCCATCTTTATGGCTTCAGGACCTTTTGCCACCTTTCCTGAGGCCCACCTTCCACAGAGACTGGGTGAGAACACTTGTCGAGTGTTATGGGGATCAGGTGAGACAAGAAGAGGTTCACGAACTGAAAAACACCGTCCAGGGCTTTGTGATTAATAACAATTTCTGCTTTTTGACCATCGCCCTACGTACCAGGAATGTATTAGCCATTAATCTTCATAGCACATCTGCCAGTTCCCTCCTGCAGATGTGCTGGCGCGATCCGTGACTGGGCTGGTTAGTGCCTCTCTCGTGGTGGGCTGCCGTGTCCTCAGGGGTCAGGACTTCCACTGCTGGCTCCTTAAAGTGTGGCTCGGCTGGTGCTGGGCCTTGTGCTGCCATGAAATAGGGAGTGAGCGTGGGAAACCGTCGTGACAATGACATTGCTGTTGTGTCTTACAATTGGCATTTCACTTTTGTAATAATTTCTTTTAATTGTATTTTTTAACTATTAAGTTTTTTTATTTTTTATTTTTTTTTGAGACAGAGTCTTGCTCTGTCATTAGGCTGGAGTGCCGTGGCGCCATCTCAGCTCACTGCAGCCTCCGCCTCCCAGGTTCAAGTGATTCTCCTGCCTCAGCCTCTGGAGTAGCTGGGACTACGGGTGGGCGCCACCATGCCCGGCTAATTTTTGTATTTTTTTTAGTAGAGACGGGGTTTCGCCATGTTGGCCAGGATGGTCTCTGTCTCTTGACCTCATGATCCACCCTCCTTGGCCTCCCAAAGTGCTGTGATTATAGGCAGGAGCCACCACATCCGGCCAGGTTTATTTTTAATTATCATGGGTACATAGCAGGTGTATCTATTTATAGGGTATATATGATATTATGAGGCAGGTATGCAGTGTGTCATATCACATCAATTGGGGTAATTGGGGTGTCCGTCACCTCAAGCATTTATCATTTCTTTGTATTAGGAACATTCCAATTTCACTTTTAGTTATTTTAAAATACACAACAAATTATTGTTGACTACAGTCATCCTGTTGTGCCGTCAAATACTAGATCTTGTTAACTCTAATTATACTTTTGTCCCCATTAACTGTCCTCACTAACTGTGTTTTTAAAAGGTATCCTCTGTCTGAGTTGAAATAAACAAAACAGCTGACCCTTGACCACAGTCATTTGGGAGTGCTGATTTAGGCGCACGCTGACTGTGTCCGTGGAAGACCGCCTTCCCTTCCCACGCCGAGGGGCTCAGCAGCCTGTCTGTGGCTGGCTGTTTTCTCCCTCGGGTTGTGCTGAGGGTGGGGGCTGTAGAGCCGGGGGCTGGGCCTGGTGTTGGGCAGCCAGTGCCTCAGGGCAGAGTCACCCGAGCGTGTCCCAGAGGTAGGTTTCCTTCGTGGTTTAAGTGTGAGCTCAGACAGGCAGGCAGCATTCAGGAAAGTCCAGGCTCTTGCTTCACCTGCGTGGAGTTGAAATCCTCATGGCTTTAGTGGAGGCTGATCCAAAGTACGTCACACACCCTTCTCTTTCGTCTCTTGGTGTTTGGAGACTTACCTCTTCGTGCTGTTTTCTTGCTTTGAAAATTCATGGTTCATTTTCCATGTCTAGCTTTCATTTTTTCATCCAGCCAATAGAGAGTGAGTTCTTTTCTGCTAAGCAGTGTGCCAAGTGTGTGGGGTGGGTGGTGAACAGAAGGATGTGGTCCTCATCCCCAGGCAGGAAGGAAGAGGACAAACGGCATCAAGAAAAGAGTCATCAGAACAACTGCAGGCTTCCAAACGAGGCACATTCCACGAAGGAGAAAGGAGGGAGGCTGTCAGACGAGCCGTGAAGCAGGGAGAGCGCCCTGATGCATGTGCAGGAGGAGTGCAGGCGCTGGCTTTGGCCAGGGCGAGGTGGAAGCTCAAGAAAGGAAACCCTATGATTTGTATGAATTTTTACCCACGCGCCACACCTGTGTTATCTTTTCACGGGGGAGCAGCGTAGCTCCATCTCACGTGATTTATGCTTCAAGATCCTTTTTGAAACTGTTGAAGGACCGTCCTCTGGTAGCAGTAGTGTAATTATTGTTTCTTTTAAACTAGAATGAAAGAAACTTGTGTTCTTTTGTTATGAAGCCCGACACCACTCTTAGTGCTTTACAACCTGCAGTTAAAAAAATTTCACCCTACACTTCAAAGTTCGACGAAGAGTTAACTCTCTGGGTTTTTCTTTAATGAAAAATATATGTTGGCTGGGTGTGGTGGCTCACACCTGTCATCCCAGCACTTTGGGAGGCCAAGGTGGGTGGATCACCTGAAGTCAGGAGTTCAAGACCAGCCTGACTAACATGATGAAACCCCATCTCAACTGAAAATACAAAAATTAGCCAGGTGTGGTGGTGGGCGCTTGTAATCCCAGTTACTCAGGAGGCTGAGGCAGGAGAATTGCTTGAAGGCAGAGGTTGCAGTGAGCTGAGATCACGCCACTGTACTCCAGCCCGGGTGATAGAGTGAGATTCTATTTCAGGAAATAAATAAATAATAAGAAGAAAATTAAAGAAAAATAAAAAGGAAAGAAAAGAAAAATGACTCAGAAAGATTGAGTGGCTCATGCACGGTCGTAGTGTGACTGGGAACTCGGCCCGATCCTCAGTGCCCTGCCTGCCTCTTGAACCTAGTTTACTTTTCAGAATCCTTTTCATTGAGGATGGAATCTAAGTAAACTGGTGTACCGATGGAATTACAACTAAGATGGATTACTAGATAGCGTAATGACATCCTTTTAAGAACTGCTAGATTACAGACAGAAGGTATAACATCTATGAAAATTATCTAGCATGGCTTCTGCATTTTAATTTAATTTTGTTATAATGGAAGATTTTCTTCATCAGTTAGAAAAGGGATATATAGTGATAGCAAAATGGACTTCTCTCTTTTTCTCCCTGACCTCAGGTGCCAGCAAAGTGGACTTTTCTGACATCAAAGATTAATTGTCGGCCAGGCATGGTGGCTCACGCCTCTAATCCCAGCACTTTGGGAGGCTGAGGTGGGTGGATCACTTGAGGTCAGGAGTTCAAGACCAGCCTGGCCAACATGGTGAAACCCCGTCTCTACTAAAAAATTAGTGGGGCGTGGTGGCAGGCGCCTGTATTCCCAGCTACTCGGGAGGCTGAGGCGAGAGAATTGCTTGAACTCGGGAGGCGCAGGTTGCAGTGAGCCAAGATTATGCCACTGCACTCCAGCCTGGGTGAGGGAGTGAGACGGTGTCTCAAAAAAAAAAAAAAAGGTTTATTCTCTTTACCTCTTCTCTTCTTTCTGTCTTGCCTTAAAGCGTCAGCCTGTTCATTAGTGTGCACCTTTCCAGGGAGGTTTTTGTCTTGTCAGGTTTTGAGATGTGACTAAAACTGGACCAGAAGAGAGTGCCCGAGTTCATCGTGTCGTGCATTGTTGGGATTCTGCAGTGTAGCCCCGCATCTAAATAGTTTAGCTCTGAAGTTTGGCTTCTGTTGTGTTTGTCCTTTGAATGGGACTGGTCCTGAGAAGCGTGCTCTGTTAATTTTGATGTAGGTACATTATCTGAGCTACAACTTCTGAGTTCGTGGACAGCAGGTGCCTGGAAGTTTCTAGTAGTTAGAGGTCATTGCCAACTAATAGTGTGTCATGGTTCTTTGCTGGGGCTTCACTGCAATAATGCTTTTTCTGTTTGGTTGTCAATATTCAGTTATGGAAGTTAGTTGTGTGATTGTGTGACATAAACGTATTCATTCAACAAATATTTAGAGTGTCTTTTACATGTCAGATGCTGTTCTAGTGCTGGAGATGCAGTGATGTAGATGAAGTTGCTGCCTTCATGAGATTACATTCTAGTGTATAATCTCTGGAAAGACAGATACTAAACAAGATGTATCCATCCATTCTCACACTACTAATAAAGACGTACTCAAGACTGTTAATTTATAAAGGAAAGAGGTTTAATTGACCCACAGTTCCACGTGGATGGGGAAGCCTCACAGTCATGGCAGAGGGCAGATGAGGAGCAAAGTCACACCTTGCACGGTGGTAGGCAAGCGCTTGTGCAGGGGAACTCCCCGTTATAAACTGTCAGATCTCGTGAGAGTTACTCACTGTCACGAGAACAGCATGGGGAAGACCTGCCCCCATGATTCACTTACCTCCTGCCGGGTCCCTCCCACCGCCCGTGAGAATCAGAGGAGCTACAATTCAAGATGAGATTTGGGTGGAGATGCAGCCACATGGTCCCACGAGTAGATGATAAAACTGCAGGTAGCGATGCGTGCTAAGAAGGGAGCCAGTCAGGAGCAGACGGTAGGGAGTCAGGAGGGTGAGCGCGGCCCCTCTTGTTTTATGTAAGGGTCTGGGGAGGTGGCTTGTCAACAGACTTGAGAAGGAGCTGCTGAGCAAGGATCTCTGAGACAGCATCCCAGGAGAGAGACCGCAGAAGGCATGATCTTGAGACACGAGCAAGTTTGTCACGCGCTGGGGCAGCAGGAGGGACAGGTGGCGGGATGCTGTGGGCTGGGGGAACACAGTGGCAGAGGAGGCCAGAGAAGTTGGGGGAGGGGGCAGTGAAGGCCGGAGAAAGGGGTCTGCTTTCAGATTCCTCTTCCTAGAGCGTCCAGGCTAGAGGTCGAAGACAGCGGGGAAAGAACCACACAGAGTAGAGGGTGTGAAATCAGAAGTGAATTGAAGAAGTGAACAGAGTGACTGTGTGTGGTGATTGGAGGTCAGTGTCAGAGCTGGCACTGCTCTGCCAGGACGAGCTTGCCAGGAGGGATTGCAGGCTGCTCTGGGGGCCGTGGACAGCGGGCACAGCCAGCAGAGCGGTTCCGAGCGCGGCCCGGTGCCAGGCTGCTTGGGTCCATTCTGGGCCTCATTACTCCCTCCCTGGTAGCCTTTTTTTTTTCAGACAGGGTCTTGCCCTGTCACCCCAGGCTGGAGTGCGGTGGTACAATCAGGGCTTACTGCAGCCTTGACCTCTGGGGCTCACGCAGTCCTCCCACCCTGGCCTCTCAGGTAGCTGCAGCTACGGTCCTACAATACCTCCTACTGCACCAGCTGATTTTAGGTTTTTTGTAGAGATGGAGTCTCTATGTTGGCCAGGCTGCTGTCAACTCTGAGGTTCAGGCAATCATCCCACCTCGGCCTCTAAAAGTGCTGGGGTTTCAGGTGTCTTGGAGGCTTTGGAAGCTGCCTGACGAATTTGCATTCCAATTTCTCACCTCTCAAATGGGAATAATGATAACAACAATCCTTCCTCACGTGGTTGCAATGAAGTCTCAACAGGCTAATACAGGACACCCTTCAGGACATGGCAGCTGTCGCTGCTATGACTGTTATTATCCACGTTGAGATTATTGGAACAATTTTTAATGTTAAAGAAAAGAATTACCCAAACACTTGTTAAAGATGCTAAGGCAGACTTTATTCAGTGGGACCCATGGCCATAGGAATAGGAACACAGCAGCAGGGCCTTGGACTGGGGGAGACGTTGGACTCAACTCTGATTCCAACATGGTCGAGTGGGGATTTGTAACCAAGGAGTTGGGTGGGGCAGGGGACAGAAAATCGCGAAGAGGAAGATCTAGGATAAGGGGTTTCTGGCTCCTCAGACTTGGTGGGGTGATTGCTGAAGGCAGGCCGGGCTGGTCGGATAGCAAGCATGGGCGATGTTCACTAACCTGACTTAGCAGAGTGCTTACTCAGACTCATCTACCAGGACACACGGGGAAGCTCAAGGAAAGTGGGGTCAGGCAGAGGGCTCGGAGGAGCTGGCCCGCGTTTCGGTTTGAGTCAGGTCTTGTCTCTAACTGCACTGTTGTCGTTGTTTTTTTTTTGACAGTCTTGCTCTCTCACCCAGGCTGGAGCTCAGGGCGCCATCTCTGCTCACTGCAACCTCCACCTCCAGGCTTCAAGTGACTCTCCTGCCTCAGCCTCCCGAGTAGCTGGGATTACAGGCGTGTGCCACCATGCCTGGCTAATTTTTGTATTTTTTATGAGAGATGGGGTTTTTCCATGTTGGCCAGGCTGGTCTCAAACTCCTGACCTCAGGTGATCCTCCTGTGTCAGCCTCCCAAATTGCGGGGATGCCAGGTGTGAGCCACCGCACCTGGCCTCTGCACCGTTGTCACTGAGGCGGTGATTGTGATGGCTAAGCCAGTGGTTCTTCACCCTGACTGCATGCTAGAGTCACTCAGGGAACTTTTAAAAGAAATCCCAAATCCCAGGCCTCGCTCTCAAGCAATGAAATTGGAACATCTAGGGGTTGTTCTGGCTTTGGTATATTTAAAATAAACTCTTTGGGTGAATCTAACTTACAGCAAGGGCTGAGACCCACTGACAGAAGCGAAAACGTTTCAGGAAGCTTCATGGGTGGCGGTAGACATGGGATCTCAGGAAAAACTTTTCTTCAGGTAGATTGTTTAATCTGACCACGGGGCAAGGTGGTCTTAGGAAGAATGATGGCTTGTTTTGGTCCTGTTCTTCTCACAGTTGCTGTGGTGTAACTATTGCCTCTCATTTCTAGGTATGTAGGAAACCTCCCCAGAATATTTGACTACTCACCTTTGGATCCAACGCAGGATTTCAACACACAGATGTAAGTGCCGGATTTGTATTGTTATTTTTTTTTTTGAAAAAGCATCCAATAAAATGTTCACAGTGGTTATCTCTGGGTTGCAAAATTAAAGGGAATTCTTTATGTATTTTTTAAAAAGCGTTCTAAAATGAGAATGTGTTACTTTTCCAAGAAGATAAAATGATCTACAAAGTATTGAAGAAAATTTGAAACTGGCAACAGTATGAAGCACAATCAAATAAATAAGTTATTTGTGTGTAATCAGATCCAATGCTCCACCTGACAGCAGCTATACTTGCTGAAATTCATCGATACATTTAATATCGCTCTGGAAGAACAACAACGACCTTTTTGTTTTGTTTCTGTGCCCTGGCCAGGACTAAGTTAGGACATGGCCTTCTCTCAGGCCAGTATTCCAAGCCTCCGGTGAAATCCGAACTCATCGAGCAGGTGATGAAGGAGGAGCACAAGGTATGTGTCCGAGTGTGTGCCATGTGGCCATGCTGGAGGGAGGAGCTGTGGAATGTGGGTCTCCTGTGATTTGGCACACAGTGGCCATAAATTTCACAAGCCGTCAGAATAGTAACGTCATTGCAGTGTCTGCGGTGCCTGTCTGAATGCGCTTAAAAACGGTGACAAGGAGCAGCCAGGGTCGGGTTTATAGAGGCAGTTGCGTCATGGATTGTATGTGTGTGCCATCATCAACCGTCTTTAGAAATAGTATTCTTTATAAAAAGGGCTGAGCTCGAAGGACTAAATTTCGTAAAGGTATAAACATCCCCCTTGGTAACACAGTCTTGGCACCGGCAATGTCTTTCTTCTCAGAAGCCTCAACTTTGTTGTTTAGAGTTTCTCAAGAGGCTGGTTGTTAAAAAACAACACACAGGGTCAGGCGCGGTGGCTCGCACCTGTAATCTCAGCACTTTGGGAGGCCGAGGTGGGTAGATCACCTGAGGTCGGGAGTTCGAGACCAGCCTGGCCAACATGGTGAAACCCTGTCTCTACTAAAAATGCAAAAACTAGCCGGGTGTGATGGTGGGCGCCTGCAATCCCAGCTACTCAGGAAGCTGAAGTGGGAGAATTGCTTGAACTGGGAGGTTGCAATGAGCCGAAATCGTGCCACTGCACTCCAGCCTGGGCGACAGAGTGAGATTCTATATCGAACAAACAAACAAACGAAACACACAGATGCCTCAGTCCCTCCCTAGAGCTGAGGAATCAGAGTTTCAGGGGAGGGCTGGGCAGTCCTCGGGTTTGGTAAGCTGCCAGGAGGCTCTGCAGCACATGCAAGTCGGAGAAACTCCATGGGGCCGTCACGATTAACTAACAGAAGCACCGAGAGACGGGCTGGATCTTTTCACGGCCAGACCTGCGTTCCCGCCGGCCCCTCCCTGTGCTGCTTGCACAGCTCCGGAGGGCACTACTCGTCACTCGGTCTTTTTGAGTGGTGCCCTTGGAATTGAGCAGTGCACAGCTTACACACCTGTGTTTGGCACCGTCCGCCCCGGTCGCCGCAGATGCCCTGAGTGGAACGCATGCCCCTCTTTCCCACACCTGCTCTGGCTTCCCAGGACCTGGTCTTGACTCACCCTCATGAGTGGAACACATGCCCCTCTTTCCCACACCTGCTCTGGCTTCCCAGGACCTGGTCTTGACTTACCCTCATGTGTTTAATCTCTGCTGGCATCTTAAGCCAGTCCTTCTTAACTAACACCTGTAGACCGACAGCAAGAATCAAAAGTGAATTCATTCAGCCTCTTGTTCATGATGGAGCCAGCCAGCTGTGGAAGTGGGGCAGATGGGAGGACGAGGTTATGAAAGGGATGTTCGGAGACCGCCTTGGGCGTGGGGAGGAAGAAGCGGCTGGAGAAGTGGGGGAGGGAGCGGCAAGCACAGGAGAGCAGAATTTTAGTTCTCTAGCTGCGTTGTCACCCAGCATTGTAAGGTGACAAGGTCCGCATCCGCCGGCGGCTGGAAGGCACTCCTGTGAGACACAGCTGAGGGGGCGGGCGTGTAGCGCTGTCCAGGTTCCTAATTCTGTGCTTCCGTGGAACTTTGAAGAGGTGAGTGTGGAGGCCTCAGCCCAGAACGTGTTACGATCATGTTTGCTCGGAGTTCCCACCACGCGGTGCCTCTTCTCGCACGTCTCTCCTGGGCGGGGTCCCTGCTCCCGGGTGGAGGTGAAGGAGCTGGGAACAGGGCTCGGAGCCTGGCTTTCCCTCCTGGTTCTTCGAGGAGCCATGTGACTATGGGCCAGTCACACCACCGCGCAGTCTCACCATTCAAGTGGCAGAATGGGTCTGGGTGGTGGTGGTGAGGGTTCAAGCCCGGAGTCCCCTTTCTAATCAGATAAAATCTGTGCACCCTGCGTGACTGTCACGGTGCTTTTGGGATCTCCTCATTTAAGAAAATGTGAAATGAAAAATCATCAGCTTAGAGCTGTTTGGAAATAAAATTTGGTTTTGTTAACATTATAGTGTCCTTTTATGTTAAAAAAAAGTGCTTATAAGAGCAAGGCACACCGTCTCTGCAGTCCACAGGTGATGTCTGTCTGGAGCCCTTGTCTGTCTTCCCGCCACCGTCTCTGGAGTCCACAGGTGACTCTGTTGGGAGCCCTGGTCTCTCTTCCAGCGCTGGATTCAGTGGCCACAGGGTAGCAGCTCTTTACATCTCCAGGGTCTGAGGCTTGCGGGTGGGAACCGCTGCTCTGTCTGGATTGGAATGTGTGACCTGGAAGCACTTGGGCCATCTCTGGAATGTGTTTTGCTTGGTCCACACATAAAGTCTGAATTTTCAGTTCCTCTTAACCACTCGTCTGGCTGTCCTAGGCCTGCGGTGAGAGCCGGAGCCAGGGGGCAGCTCTTCCTTCACATGGGACACACAGTCCCCAGCTGGCTCCGGTCCCTTTGTGACTCATGACCTGACTGGGCCTCTGGGAATCTGGATCTGTGACCTTCGATGTAGATGACTTGTGAAATCCTTTCCAGCCCTCAGGTGCCACGATCTAGTGGTGGTGAAGAATGAATCCAGAGTGTGAGAAGCATGCAGTGTGCACCTGGGCACTGGCAGGAATGGCCCGTCCAGCTGGGTGGGGACCAGTGGGGAATATTGGTAATATTCCTTTAACACTCAAAGAGAGCTCAGACTGACCATGATTTTCCTTGTGGTGCTGGGGGTGTCTGCTTTCCTTGAATACACAAATATAGCAAAAACCTTTAGTTTGCTTGACGGTGACAGGAATTAGTTTCTGAGGCATCAGGATTTTCACTGGCAATTGGTTTCAAAGGAACCAATTTGTGAGACACTTCATTTGCTCAGGTGTCAGAAGTCCTTTGGAAGGATGGGCCCCTCCCAGGCCTCTGGTGTTTGTGACTTGTAGATGAGCCTGAAGTGTCCCAAGAGAGGGAAAGAAGATTCACTGAAACAGAAAAGGGGATAGATGATGAGAGGAGCATGTGGTGGAGGGGAGAGAGCGTGAGGGCGCGTCAGAGCCGTGTGGCAGGAACGCCTTTCACGGGGCCGCCGCCAAACGTGATCTTAATAGCTAGCACCATCTACTGCTTGCAGGGGGCCAGGCCCTTCCTGCATGTTCACAGACGTGGAAACAATGCACAGGAGCCTTGCCCAAAGTCACACAGCCGGTGGGTGGCGGAGCTGCGGACGGTGTCAGGCAGGTTGGCTCTGGAGTCTGGGCCCAGTCGTGAGGGTTTCTCACTGGAGTCTTACAAGTTGGGTCACTTCTGGAATATCTACTTCCCAGTATTAAATTGTTCTGCTGTAAATGAAGGTCAAATCTAGCTTTGTATATGTGCATCCTTAATAAACATGTTCATGTGTAAAAAGACAGCAGTATTTATCTGAGGCACTGCCATTTTTACCTAGATATGTTGAATTGAATTTTAAGATTAACTTGCACTTGTAATAGATAATACTGTAAAAGGGCATTTTGTTCTGTAAAAAATATTTTTCTGGGCAGGTGTGGTGGCTCACGCCTGTAATCCCAGCACTTTGGGAGGCTGAGGCTGGTGGATCACAAAGTCAAGAAGTTGAGACCTTCCTGGCCAGTATGGTGAAGCCCCATCTCTACTAAAAATACAAAAATTAGCCTGGCGTGGTGGTGCATGCCTGTAATCCCAGCTACTTGGGAGGCTGAGGCACGAGCATTGCTTGAACCTGGGAGGTGGAGGTTGCAGTGAGCTGAGCCACTGCACTCCAGCCTGGTGACCGAGCGAGACTCCATCTCAAAAAAAAAAAAATTTCTGATCTTTATGCATTCTTTTTTTTTTTTTTTTTTGATTTCTAAAGTAAAGAGGTTTAATTGGCTCACGGTTCTGCAGGTGGTACAGGAAGCATAGTGGCTTCTGCTTCTAGGGAGGCCTCAGGAAACGTCCAGTCATGGTGGAAGGCAGAGGTGAAGCAAGTACGTTTCACACAGTGGGAGAAGGAGGAGAGAGAGGCAAGAGGTGCTACCCCAGCTCTCATGAGAACCCGAGCGTAAGAACAGCACGAGAGGAACAGCGCCAAAGCATCAGAAGCTGCCTCCTGATCCGGTCACCTCCCACAAAGACCCCTCCAGCACTGGGTATTTTGTTTTGTTTTTGTTTTTGTTTTTGAGACAGGGTCTCCTGACCTCCTGGGCTTCAAGCAGTCCTCCCACCTCAGCCTCCCTGGTAATTGGGAGGACAGGTGCTTACCACCACTCCTGGTTTTTTTTCTTTTGTTTTGTTTTTTGTTTGTTTGTTTGTAGAGACAGGGTTTCCCAGCATTTCCCAACATTGCTTGCCCAGGCTTTTCTGGAACTTCTGGGCTCTAATGATCCACCTGCCTCTGCCTCCCAAAGGGCTGAGATTACAGGTGTGACCCACCATGCCTGATCCAGATTTGGGTGGGGACAGAGATCCAAAGCAGATCGCCATGGTAGCCAGGATTTCATGATCCAAGGCAGTGTTAAATACCACAGCAAATACCATACCAGTAGTAAATGCCATATTTGCTGAATTCCTACCTTTGTCTTTTTTTTTTTTTTACCTGCCCTATTTATTATTTTGTTTTTTATTGTGATTTAAGTTCTGGGTACAAAACTGAAAAAAACAAGCAATGGGGAAAATATTCCCTGTTTAATAAATGGTGTTGGGAAAACTGGCTACCTATGTGCAGAAAGCAGAAACTGGACCCCTTCCTTACACCTTACACTAAAATTAACTCCAGATGGATTAAAGACTTAAACATAAGACCTAACACCATAAAAACCCTGGAAAAAAACCTAGGCAATAGCATTCAGGACATAAGCATAGGCAAGGACTTCATGACCAAAACACCAAAAGTAATAGCAACAAAAGCCAAAATAGGCAAATGGGATCTAATTAAACTTAAGAGTTTCTGCACAGCAAAAGAAACTATCATTAGAATGAACCAGCAACCAACAGAATGGGAAAAATTTTTACAATCTACCCATCTGACAAAGGGCTAATATCCAGAATCTACAAAGAACTAAAACAGATTTACAAGAAAAAAGCAAACAAACCCATTCAAAAGTGGATGAAGGATATGAACAGACACTTTTCAAAAGAAAACATTTATGAGGCCAATACATGAAAAAATGCTCACCATCACTGGTCATTAGAGAAATGCAAATCAAAACCACATTGAGATACCATCTCACGCCAGTTAGAATGGCAATCATTAAAAAATGTGGAGACAACAGATGCTGGAGAGGATGTGGAGAAACAGGAACACTTTCACACTGTTGGTGGGAGTGTAATTTAGTTCAACCATTGTGGAAGACAGTGTGACGATTCCTTAAGGATCTAGAAATAGAAATACCATTTGACCCAGCAGTCCCATTACTGGGTATATACCCAAAGGATTATAAATCGTTCTGTTATAAAGACACATGCACACGTATGTTCATCGCAGCACTGTTTACAGTAGCAAAGACCTGGAACCAACCCAAATGCCCATCAACAATAGACTGGATAAAGAAAATGTGGCACATATATACCATGGAATACTATACAACCATAAAAAAGGATGAGTTCACGTCCTTTGTAGGCATGTAGATGAATCTGGAAACCATCATTCTCAGCAAACTGACACAAGAACAGAAAAGCAAACACCACATGTTCTCACTCATAGGTGGGTGTTGAACAATGAGAACACAGGGGCACAGGGAGGGGAGCATCACACACTAGGGTATGTTGTGTGGGGGGAAACCACATACAACGGACAGCGGGGGTTGGGGAGGGACAGCGGGGACAGCTGGGGTTGGGGAGGTTGGGGAGGGATAACACTGGGAGAAGTGCCTGATGTAGCTGACGGGGGATGGAGGCAGCAAACCACCACAGCAGGTGTGTACCTGTGCAATGATCTGTATGCCTTCTACGGCAGTGCTTTCAAATGCTTTAAAGCTCAACACTCTGTTTCTTCTTCTGAAGATAACATGTTATTTAACTAACTCTGTATTATGAACAAACTGCATTTCTTAAGCAACAATGTATTTGATTTCTCATCTAAATAATCCTCGACACATAATTGCTGGTCTGACCTTTTTATCAACATTAGCTAAGCAGTGTTCTGTTTCAGGGTGATGTGATTTTAGCCATGAACATAAGAACTTTGTTTCCCTTAACCTCTGTTTTCCTAGGTTAGACACATGAAGGCGTTCTGATTCACCTCTGAAATATGAGTCATAGTTTGGGAATGGCCCTGTCCTCCTAGCTTAGGAGGTTTGGGGTTTGGGCTGGGTTAAGCACTTACTGGTCCAAGGTTTATGGTTTAAGGTTACAAATTTAGATCAACAGACTGCATACAGCTTTGTTTTAGGGACAGGCAGACATCCTGCGGTTTAAAAGTATCTGTGGCCGGGCGTGGTGGCTCAAGCCTGTAATCCCAGCACTTTGGGAGGCCGAGGCGGGTGGATCGCGAGGTCAGGGGATCGAGACCATCCTGGTCAACATGGTGAAACCCCGTCTCTACTAAAAATACAAAAAATTAGCTGGGCATGGTGGTGCATGCCTGTAGTCCCAGCTACTCGGGAGGCTGAGGCAGGAGAATTGCCTGAACCCAGGAGGCGGAGGTTGCGGTGAGTCGAGATCGCGCCATTGCACTCCAGCCTGGGTAACAAGAGCGAAACTCCGTCTCAAAAAAAAAAAAAATAAATAAAGTATCTGTGCAAGCTTCGCTCTGATGTGATAAAAGCCTCAGTCTTGCTGCCTGCTTATTAATTAAAGCATTGGGCTCGAGGGAATATCAGTGGACAGTGTGGCTGTCTGCGTGGTACGCGCTGTTAAACAAAGCCACGTGGAAGCATTTGGGAGAGATTCTGGACACTGAAGGCCTCCCTCTAATTTGAGCTGTTTTGCAATTGCTGATGGAGAAGGTAAGTACAGTATCTTATTCGTATGGCAGAGTCCTTAATTGGGTGCTATTCTGGTGACTTGCTGGGTCTCTGTGTTCTGAAGTCAGTGGTCAGGACTAGCCTTGCTTCAGGCGCCTGGGAGCCAGCTCTCAAGTGAGAGTGTGTGTTCCCTGAAGGCAGGGCTGACTCTTGGTCAATTTTGGTCTCTGCCTCTCATCTTGTGAGATGTTGGGCCCATAGGCACACTCAGGTGATCACCAGCCCATTGTTAAGTGGGAAACATGCTTTCTTGAATTTAATTAGATGTTCTTGTTTTGGATATTTGGTTTCTTGTAGCGAACTGCCTTATCCAGAACCTAACCATTTTTTTTAAAGGAAACATTTAAATGTGCATATATATACGAAAGTAGAGAGTGAAGTGTAATGAATCTCCGTGTACCTGTTGTGCGGCTTCAGCAATTATTCTGCAAATCTGGTTCCACCAGTTTCCCTAAATGCTTCCCTTTCATTTCCTTTCTCCTTTTCTCTTCCTCTTCTTTCCCTTCAGTATTTTAATGTAAAATTTAAACATCCTCCTTTTCACCTATATATGCACCTGTAACTATAATACCTTCTTTCTTCTTGTAACATAAGTGTTGTGTCAAAGTTAAAGTGTTCAGCCGGGTGTGGTGGCTCACACTTGTAATCCCAGCACTTTGAGAGGCTGAGGCAGGGAGGATTGCTTGGAACCAGGAGCTTGAGACAAACCTGGTGACACAGTGAGACCTATGTCTCTAGGAAAATAATACTAATAATAAAAGAATTAGCTGGGCACAGTGGCATGCGCCTGTAGTCCCAGATACTTGGAAGGCTGAGGTGGGAGGATCACTTGTGCCCAAGGGTTTGAGGTTGCAGTGAGCTGTGATCACACCATTGCCATCCAGCCTGGGCAACAGCAAGACTTTATCTCTTTTAAAAAAAGTTGCTTAAAGTGTTAAAAGTGTAGCAGCAAAATTAACAACCGTCGCTTAGTATCGCTGATACCTAGTTCATCTTCTGATTTTTCCCTGGATTATCAAAGGTATCTTTCTAAAGTCCCCCTCCGTTTCTTTTTGCAAACTGTTGATTCGATGAAGGAGCTGGATCATTTGCTTTAAGCTAAAGATCGCTTCCTCAAGATATTGTTTGATTTGTGATTTATGTAAGGTTGTTGGATCTGGAGGCTTCATGAGATTCAGGCTCAACTTCTTCAGAGGCTGACTTTCTCATAAGTAGATGTGAAGTGAACATATTAGTAGCTGAGCATGGGAAGTGGCGAGACATCCCCTCCGAAAGCAGAGAGCAGGCGTGGGGCATGGCTGTTAGCAGCCAGGGCCAGCTGACAGTCCAGGGACTAAGCTTGGAGTAGATGAGTTTGAGCTAAGACGCTCCCGCCCAGCTGCGAACCCCAGGACCTGGTCTGCGGCGTAGCATCTGTTTGGTGAGGAAACTTTTTCACGTAACTTCTAAATGATTGCCAACTCTGAAGCCATAGCTTGACTGTTGAGCAGAGGATTAGGAAAAAGTGGTTGAGGAAAATGAAGAAATGGTCACAGAAGTGTGGGATGGGGAATGGCTGAGACTGGGCCAGGGTCCAGCTGTGGGGCTGGATTCCCAGTGTTTCCCACCATGGTCTCTACTGAAACTTCTCCTCCTGGCCACACGATGCCCAGCGCAGCACCTCGCTCTTCAGAGTGTACCGGCTCGTTAAACTTCCCAGAGCGGCTGTGGTCTGTGTTGGGGACTGGCAACCACACCAGACCTGAATCACAGCTTGTAAGAAATAACACCGGCAGCAGCCAGCAGTGAATGCGTGCTTATGTAAATGCCTAAACAGAAATGCACAGACGCCAGGAGATTGATTCCTAGTGGTGCCACCATACTCTTGAAGGTGGAGAACTGTTAGACTGGCTTATGACGTTGGCCCCAGAGTTCTGTGGGTTTGAAGAAGGCTTATGCACTCTCGATATATTGTCTTTTCTTGAGTGGCTAGTGGGATGGACTCAGGGACCTCAGAGATGAGATGTTGGCACATGCGTACCAAAAACAGCATCAGGACACTAGACGGAGGGAATGGGGAGAGTGACCCTGGACTTAACACCTCTGTGCCTCAGTTTCCCCATCTGTCAAGTGGAGCTAATCATCATCGTCACCTCATGGGGTTGGGTGAGTTAAGTGAAATACATATGTAAAGTGTTAAGAACTGTGCCTGATACGTAGTAGGTATTCACCCAAACGCCTGAGATTTTATAGCTCTCAGTAGACACCTGCTTAATGAGTACATAAATGTCAGCCATTAGACAAAGCTAATGCATTATTGCACGCCCGTGTCAGTGGATGTTATGCGATGCATATCAGTTCCGTGAATGAAGAAAGTTACGACTTTTGCACAGGTTTCAGGAGGTGTTTATACAGGTAGTAAAATGAATTGCTGTTTGGCTAGTGCTGGAAACACAACTGAAGCCATGTAAGGTGGTCATTGATATACAGGCTGTCAGTCCCTAGATGCCCAGATGCTGCTGCTTTGAGGGATTCTTTGAGAGCTGCAGTATCGTTTCAGGTCCTCTGTGGTGAGAGTAAACCCTAACGTTTACTCTCGGGGTGTGTCCCTCATCTCCTCTGTTGTCTGGAAGCTACTAGAAGGCAGAATCTCCAATAGTGCTCTACATGAAGCAGGCAGCTACTAAATACTAAAAGCCCAGCCTGGACTGTGTTTTCAGCAAGGCAGGGAAATTCATCAGATTTTTATTAGAAAACATTGCTTAGAACACGTGTATTGGATGGATGTTTATGGAGCTGCCTCTTTGTCGCAGGGAGATAGATGAAGAATTTTCTCATCACCTGTTGCCTAGGACTGTGTGATTCTGCAAAGCTGTCATAGTCCCCAGACTACAGGCGGGCATGGACCCGGATGTCCATGAGAATCCAAGGAGGTGTAAGTCATGGCCTCCACCTGCAAAGCCTGCACGACCGACCAGAAGCAGGCTGAGCGTGAAAGAAGGTAGAAGGCAGCTTGTGCTCTGGCCTTCAGAGGAGAGGAGTGTGGTCTGCAAGCTAAGCAAAGGGAGGTTTTATGGAAAAACGGGTGGGTAGCAGCTGCAGGATTTGCAGAGGGAACACAGATCACTTCTTCGGCTGAAATGAGGAGGGAGGTTGGCCTGACTGAGACCTAAGAGCGCTTCAGGACCCACTCACTTGTTTTTGCCGCAGACGGCCCAGAACTGCAGTCAGAGCCACTCTGGCGAGGCTTTGCTGGCTGCATGGCAGTCGGGTGTCAAGTCCACTTTGAGCTGAGAGGCCGATCTGGCACTACTCTGCAGTCTCAGCTTCCCTAGTGAAGATAAGACTAGTGTCTGCTCTCTAGGGTTACTACGTGTGTTAACGAGAGAGGAGCTGCCACCATCCGTGGATGGGCTGAACTTGGAGGAAATGTTTGGGAAGCAGCCTGTCAGGTGCACGTGTCTGCCACCAAAGGCGATGTGGATTCTCCCACCTGCCTCTTCAGAGCATTCTGGGCAGACCTCCCGGTTCCTAGTGATTTTCTGCGGGTTAATTCAAAAGCCAGGTGTAGGATTCTTTATTCTGCCCAGCTCAAGAGTTTCAGAAAACAGCAGTGCTGAAGCATTAGTGTTGGCAGCATTTTTTTTTTTTTTTGGGGGGGGGGGGGGGGGGGGGGGGTGGGGTGGGGGCGGGATCCTTGTTCCACTTCTTTGCCTCTTTCCACCCGCTGCTGGGCCCCGCAGTGTCCAGGGTCAAGGGGATTGGAGGGGAGCGAACGCAGAGTCTTCACTCCCAGCGCTGGTGGGCTCCCTCTGGGCCGCCACGTGTCTCTGGTCATAGCTGGCCTTTCAGGGAGCACATTAGTGGTTCTTTAGAGCTGCCTCCCCCCACTGTCATCCCACCCTCGGGGCCTTACAAGGAACTTTCCCTGATGCTCTGTCCCATGGCCTCTGCAGCCTTCACCACCTCCTGCCTGGGCCTTCTCCACTGGCAGACAGCCCACCACTTGCGCAGGGTCTTGCATGGGCATCCGGCTGGCTTCTGAGCCGTCCGGGTATCCCCAGGAAGTCCAGCATCCTTCTTCTGCCAGAGCCGCCCTGCTGCCTGCTCCTCCCCGCAGCCTTCCCAGCAGCTGCAGCCAGGTGAGGGGCAAGCCCTCGGCAAGCTCCTGGGAATGCCCTGTGCTCTGGTCCAGCAACAGCAGAGGGTGGGCTCATGGGGCAGCAGCAGCTCTGCAGGGCTGCACCGGGCACTCAGTGCCGTTCCTCTTTCTTGCACGTGCTCTGTTCTTCAGGAGGGGCTTCTCCTTTAGCCTCACGGAAGCGAAGGTGAGAGGCTGCAGAGCTCTCCTCTCTTTTATTTATTTATTTATTGAGATGGAATTTTGCTCTTGTTGCCCAGGCTGGAGTGCAATGGGGCGATCTCGGCTCACTGCAACCTCCGCCTCCCAGGTTAAAGAGATTCTCCCTCCTCGGCCTCCTGAGTAGCTAGGACTACAGGTGTGCACCACCACGCCCAGCTCAGTTTTTGTATTTTTAATAGAAACAGGGTTCAGCCATGTTGGCCAGGCTGGTCTTGAACTCCTGATCTCAAGTGATCTGCCCACCTCGGCCTCCCAAAGTGCTGGGATTACAGGCATGAGCCACCGAGCCCGGCCTGTCTTTTAACTTCCAGCAGAGGCCTCTCCTCCCCAGTCATCTCCAGCCTGCTCTGAAATGGGCTGTGACATTTGGCCACTGTGTAACAAGTCGTGTGAGGACGGGCCTCGAGCCTGTCTTCAGGAAGTGAGCTCTTTCTAGCATGCCACCTATTGTGTCTAGTTTTGAGTAAGCAGGAGTGGTGTCGTCCTGCTCCTCACTAGTTCTGGGTAAGCAGGAGGAGTGTCGTCCTGCTCTTCACAAGGTCTATGCGCCCGGCCTGGCACGCAGTAAACACCCAGTGAGTACTGGCCATTGCCAGGACTGACCCTCTTTGGGCTGCGTTTTCTCATCTGGAAAGTGCAGTTGATGGAGCCCTGCTCTGCGTGCCGCTTAGGGCTGAGAATGTGCACGAAAGCATTGTGAGTCCGTTCATTTTTACACCTTAGCCGCAGCACAACGGGATCTCTCCACGCATGTTTAAGGCCTTTGTAAGCAAGAGCCACCCGGAATTCTCCTCCAACAGACAGCAGGATGCCCAGGAGTTCTTCCTGCACCTGGTGAATCTCGTAGAGGTGAGTGGTCAGCCTGACGGGTGCTTGGCGGGTGGTAAGAGGCGCCGGGCCGCCCCACACAGTCCCCTGGGGCTTGATCAGAGTCCTCCCGACGCTCCTCCTGCCTCAGTCTCTCTTGTCAAAGCCGCTTCAGCATCGGCTTTCTGGAAACTCTCTCTGCTCAGCCCACTCGATGTGACCGCTCCTCACACGCCAGTTTGCAGTCACTCGTGGACTGCGCTGCCTCTCTGAGCCTGTGTGTGTTACGGGAGTGCCTGCCGCTTACCCCGCCCGCAGTTTCCCTGCTCTGGTCTTTGTGGCAGAGTTCCTTAAGAGCCCTGTGTGGCATTTGGTGTCCCCTGCCACCATTCAAAGATGATGACTCTGTTCACATCAGAATAAATCGCATTAAAAACATTTTTGAAAGCCACTGAGAATTCCTGAGTAAAGGCTTTTTTGCCCTCGAAAAAGCAATTTTTTTTCCTCAGTTACTGCAGTATGCTTTCTGGAAAATATAGAAAACACCAAGGAGGACATCAAAATCCCCCTTAATGCCACCCCTGCAAATAGCCAGCGTTTTCTTTTTCTTTTCTTTTTTTTTTTTTTTGAGACGGAATCTCGCTCTGTCACGTGGGCTGCAGTGCAATGATGTGATCTCGGCTCACTGCAACGTCTGCCTTCCAGGTTCAAGTGATTCTCCTGCCTCAGCCTCCCGAGTACCTAGGATTACAGGTTCCTGCCACAAGGCCTGGCTAATTTTTTGTATTTTTGGTAGAGACAAGGTTTCGCCATGTTGGCCAGGATGGTCTTGAACTCCTGACCTGGTGATCCGCCCCCCTCAGCCGTCCAAAGTGCTGGGATTCCAGGCATGAGCCACCGCGCCCGGCCAGTGTTCACAGGGTGGCGTCTGCCCCTCTGGGCACTGCCCAGGTCTTACGTTCGTTCTCTGCATGCTGCTCCGAAGGCGTTTTCAGGCAGATGTCTTGCCACCTCGCCCCACACGGGTTAACAGAGGTGGTTTCTGTCTTACCTGATTCCACGAGTGTCTTTGTGGAATCCCGTGGTACCTGCTTTCATTTGTCCAGGGCAGCCCTTTATTTTTTCCCCTTTTCCTCCTCCTTTGTTCTCATTCCATGAGTTTCCCTCCCATGCTTTTAAACTTGACAGTGTTGAAATTTTAATCCAGGAGGAACTGTATTTTATTTTACCGATGCCCGTTTTTGGACTTGAGACACATTCCAGTGCTTTGTATTCAAGTACTTTGTGAATGGCAGCCCCAGAGGAGGTGCCTGAAGCCAAGTGTTGACACCGGGTTTATAGCTGGTTTTCTCCCGAGTCGTGTGACTCGACCTTAACGCCTTCGCTAACCCGCTGCCATCCGTCCTTCAGAGGAACCGCATCGGCTCGGAAAACCCGAGTGACGTTTTCCGATTTTTGGTGGAAGAACGCATTCAGTGCTGCCAGACCCGGAAAGTCCGCTACACGGAGAGGGTGGATTACCTGATGCAGCTCCCTGTGGCCATGGAGGCGGCGACCAACAAAGGTAACAATTCCAGAGCGGGAGGTGGGTGCGGCGTGTGTCCGCGTGGGACGTGGGTGCAGCGTGGGTCCCGTGGGAAATGGGTGCAGTGTGTGTCCACGTGGGAGCCGAGTGCCGCGTGTCTTCGCGTGGGAACCGAGTGCCGCGTGTGTCTTCGCGTGGGAA
>NW_022437963.1:0-20943 GCF_009761245.1 Sapajus apella | reverse complement strand
TTTAGGTCCAGCCAGCATCCTGGAGTTCCAGAGGGCGTAAGTGCCCCCCATGCAGCCCCAGCCCTGCAGCCCTGCCCTGCCCCTCTAGGTCCAGCCCGCTCAGGACACTGGAAAGCCCATCTTTATGGCTTCAGGACCTTTTGCCACCTTTCCTGAGGCCCACCTTCCACAGAGACTGGGTGAGAACACTTGTCGAGTGTTATGGGGATCAGGTGAGACAAGAAGAGGTTCACGAACTGAAAAACACCGTCCAGGGCTTTGTGATTAATAACAATTTCTGCTTTTTGACCATCGCCCTACGTACCAGGAATGTATTAGCCATTAATCTTCATAGCACATCTGCCAGTTCCCTCCTGCAGATGTGCTGGCGCGATCCGTGACTGGGCTGGTTAGTGCCTCTCTCGTGGTGGGCTGCCGTGTCCTCAGGGGTCAGGACTTCCACTGCTGGCTCCTTAAAGTGTGGCTCGGCTGGTGCTGGGCCTTGTGCTGCCATGAAATAGGGAGTGAGCGTGGGAAACCGTCGTGACAATGACATTGCTGTTGTGTCTTACAATTGGCATTTCACTTTTGTAATAATTTCTTTTAATTGTATTTTTTAACTATTAAGTTTTTTTATTTTTTATTTTTTTTTGAGACAGAGTCTTGCTCTGTCATTAGGCTGGAGTGCCGTGGCGCCATCTCAGCTCACTGCAGCCTCCGCCTCCCAGGTTCAAGTGATTCTCCTGCCTCAGCCTCTGGAGTAGCTGGGACTACGGGTGGGCGCCACCATGCCCGGCTAATTTTTGTATTTTTTTTAGTAGAGACGGGGTTTCGCCATGTTGGCCAGGATGGTCTCTGTCTCTTGACCTCATGATCCACCCTCCTTGGCCTCCCAAAGTGCTGTGATTATAGGCAGGAGCCACCACATCCGGCCAGGTTTATTTTTAATTATCATGGGTACATAGCAGGTGTATCTATTTATAGGGTATATATGATATTATGAGGCAGGTATGCAGTGTGTCATATCACATCAATTGGGGTAATTGGGGTGTCCGTCACCTCAAGCATTTATCATTTCTTTGTATTAGGAACATTCCAATTTCACTTTTAGTTATTTTAAAATACACAACAAATTATTGTTGACTACAGTCATCCTGTTGTGCCGTCAAATACTAGATCTTGTTAACTCTAATTATACTTTTGTCCCCATTAACTGTCCTCACTAACTGTGTTTTTAAAAGGTATCCTCTGTCTGAGTTGAAATAAACAAAACAGCTGACCCTTGACCACAGTCATTTGGGAGTGCTGATTTAGGCGCACGCTGACTGTGTCCGTGGAAGACCGCCTTCCCTTCCCACGCCGAGGGGCTCAGCAGCCTGTCTGTGGCTGGCTGTTTTCTCCCTCGGGTTGTGCTGAGGGTGGGGGCTGTAGAGCCGGGGGCTGGGCCTGGTGTTGGGCAGCCAGTGCCTCAGGGCAGAGTCACCCGAGCGTGTCCCAGAGGTAGGTTTCCTTCGTGGTTTAAGTGTGAGCTCAGACAGGCAGGCAGCATTCAGGAAAGTCCAGGCTCTTGCTTCACCTGCGTGGAGTTGAAATCCTCATGGCTTTAGTGGAGGCTGATCCAAAGTACGTCACACACCCTTCTCTTTCGTCTCTTGGTGTTTGGAGACTTACCTCTTCGTGCTGTTTTCTTGCTTTGAAAATTCATGGTTCATTTTCCATGTCTAGCTTTCATTTTTTCATCCAGCCAATAGAGAGTGAGTTCTTTTCTGCTAAGCAGTGTGCCAAGTGTGTGGGGTGGGTGGTGAACAGAAGGATGTGGTCCTCATCCCCAGGCAGGAAGGAAGAGGACAAACGGCATCAAGAAAAGAGTCATCAGAACAACTGCAGGCTTCCAAACGAGGCACATTCCACGAAGGAGAAAGGAGGGAGGCTGTCAGACGAGCCGTGAAGCAGGGAGAGCGCCCTGATGCATGTGCAGGAGGAGTGCAGGCGCTGGCTTTGGCCAGGGCGAGGTGGAAGCTCAAGAAAGGAAACCCTATGATTTGTATGAATTTTTACCCACGCGCCACACCTGTGTTATCTTTTCACGGGGGAGCAGCGTAGCTCCATCTCACGTGATTTATGCTTCAAGATCCTTTTTGAAACTGTTGAAGGACCGTCCTCTGGTAGCAGTAGTGTAATTATTGTTTCTTTTAAACTAGAATGAAAGAAACTTGTGTTCTTTTGTTATGAAGCCCGACACCACTCTTAGTGCTTTACAACCTGCAGTTAAAAAAATTTCACCCTACACTTCAAAGTTCGACGAAGAGTTAACTCTCTGGGTTTTTCTTTAATGAAAAATATATGTTGGCTGGGTGTGGTGGCTCACACCTGTCATCCCAGCACTTTGGGAGGCCAAGGTGGGTGGATCACCTGAAGTCAGGAGTTCAAGACCAGCCTGACTAACATGATGAAACCCCATCTCAACTGAAAATACAAAAATTAGCCAGGTGTGGTGGTGGGCGCTTGTAATCCCAGTTACTCAGGAGGCTGAGGCAGGAGAATTGCTTGAAGGCAGAGGTTGCAGTGAGCTGAGATCACGCCACTGTACTCCAGCCCGGGTGATAGAGTGAGATTCTATTTCAGGAAATAAATAAATAATAAGAAGAAAATTAAAGAAAAATAAAAAGGAAAGAAAAGAAAAATGACTCAGAAAGATTGAGTGGCTCATGCACGGTCGTAGTGTGACTGGGAACTCGGCCCGATCCTCAGTGCCCTGCCTGCCTCTTGAACCTAGTTTACTTTTCAGAATCCTTTTCATTGAGGATGGAATCTAAGTAAACTGGTGTACCGATGGAATTACAACTAAGATGGATTACTAGATAGCGTAATGACATCCTTTTAAGAACTGCTAGATTACAGACAGAAGGTATAACATCTATGAAAATTATCTAGCATGGCTTCTGCATTTTAATTTAATTTTGTTATAATGGAAGATTTTCTTCATCAGTTAGAAAAGGGATATATAGTGATAGCAAAATGGACTTCTCTCTTTTTCTCCCTGACCTCAGGTGCCAGCAAAGTGGACTTTTCTGACATCAAAGATTAATTGTCGGCCAGGCATGGTGGCTCACGCCTCTAATCCCAGCACTTTGGGAGGCTGAGGTGGGTGGATCACTTGAGGTCAGGAGTTCAAGACCAGCCTGGCCAACATGGTGAAACCCCGTCTCTACTAAAAAATTAGTGGGGCGTGGTGGCAGGCGCCTGTATTCCCAGCTACTCGGGAGGCTGAGGCGAGAGAATTGCTTGAACTCGGGAGGCGCAGGTTGCAGTGAGCCAAGATTATGCCACTGCACTCCAGCCTGGGTGAGGGAGTGAGACGGTGTCTCAAAAAAAAAAAAAAAGGTTTATTCTCTTTACCTCTTCTCTTCTTTCTGTCTTGCCTTAAAGCGTCAGCCTGTTCATTAGTGTGCACCTTTCCAGGGAGGTTTTTGTCTTGTCAGGTTTTGAGATGTGACTAAAACTGGACCAGAAGAGAGTGCCCGAGTTCATCGTGTCGTGCATTGTTGGGATTCTGCAGTGTAGCCCCGCATCTAAATAGTTTAGCTCTGAAGTTTGGCTTCTGTTGTGTTTGTCCTTTGAATGGGACTGGTCCTGAGAAGCGTGCTCTGTTAATTTTGATGTAGGTACATTATCTGAGCTACAACTTCTGAGTTCGTGGACAGCAGGTGCCTGGAAGTTTCTAGTAGTTAGAGGTCATTGCCAACTAATAGTGTGTCATGGTTCTTTGCTGGGGCTTCACTGCAATAATGCTTTTTCTGTTTGGTTGTCAATATTCAGTTATGGAAGTTAGTTGTGTGATTGTGTGACATAAACGTATTCATTCAACAAATATTTAGAGTGTCTTTTACATGTCAGATGCTGTTCTAGTGCTGGAGATGCAGTGATGTAGATGAAGTTGCTGCCTTCATGAGATTACATTCTAGTGTATAATCTCTGGAAAGACAGATACTAAACAAGATGTATCCATCCATTCTCACACTACTAATAAAGACGTACTCAAGACTGTTAATTTATAAAGGAAAGAGGTTTAATTGACCCACAGTTCCACGTGGATGGGGAAGCCTCACAGTCATGGCAGAGGGCAGATGAGGAGCAAAGTCACACCTTGCACGGTGGTAGGCAAGCGCTTGTGCAGGGGAACTCCCCGTTATAAACTGTCAGATCTCGTGAGAGTTACTCACTGTCACGAGAACAGCATGGGGAAGACCTGCCCCCATGATTCACTTACCTCCTGCCGGGTCCCTCCCACCGCCCGTGAGAATCAGAGGAGCTACAATTCAAGATGAGATTTGGGTGGAGATGCAGCCACATGGTCCCACGAGTAGATGATAAAACTGCAGGTAGCGATGCGTGCTAAGAAGGGAGCCAGTCAGGAGCAGACGGTAGGGAGTCAGGAGGGTGAGCGCGGCCCCTCTTGTTTTATGTAAGGGTCTGGGGAGGTGGCTTGTCAACAGACTTGAGAAGGAGCTGCTGAGCAAGGATCTCTGAGACAGCATCCCAGGAGAGAGACCGCAGAAGGCATGATCTTGAGACACGAGCAAGTTTGTCACGCGCTGGGGCAGCAGGAGGGACAGGTGGCGGGATGCTGTGGGCTGGGGGAACACAGTGGCAGAGGAGGCCAGAGAAGTTGGGGGAGGGGGCAGTGAAGGCCGGAGAAAGGGGTCTGCTTTCAGATTCCTCTTCCTAGAGCGTCCAGGCTAGAGGTCGAAGACAGCGGGGAAAGAACCACACAGAGTAGAGGGTGTGAAATCAGAAGTGAATTGAAGAAGTGAACAGAGTGACTGTGTGTGGTGATTGGAGGTCAGTGTCAGAGCTGGCACTGCTCTGCCAGGACGAGCTTGCCAGGAGGGATTGCAGGCTGCTCTGGGGGCCGTGGACAGCGGGCACAGCCAGCAGAGCGGTTCCGAGCGCGGCCCGGTGCCAGGCTGCTTGGGTCCATTCTGGGCCTCATTACTCCCTCCCTGGTAGCCTTTTTTTTTTCAGACAGGGTCTTGCCCTGTCACCCCAGGCTGGAGTGCGGTGGTACAATCAGGGCTTACTGCAGCCTTGACCTCTGGGGCTCACGCAGTCCTCCCACCCTGGCCTCTCAGGTAGCTGCAGCTACGGTCCTACAATACCTCCTACTGCACCAGCTGATTTTAGGTTTTTTGTAGAGATGGAGTCTCTATGTTGGCCAGGCTGCTGTCAACTCTGAGGTTCAGGCAATCATCCCACCTCGGCCTCTAAAAGTGCTGGGGTTTCAGGTGTCTTGGAGGCTTTGGAAGCTGCCTGACGAATTTGCATTCCAATTTCTCACCTCTCAAATGGGAATAATGATAACAACAATCCTTCCTCACGTGGTTGCAATGAAGTCTCAACAGGCTAATACAGGACACCCTTCAGGACATGGCAGCTGTCGCTGCTATGACTGTTATTATCCACGTTGAGATTATTGGAACAATTTTTAATGTTAAAGAAAAGAATTACCCAAACACTTGTTAAAGATGCTAAGGCAGACTTTATTCAGTGGGACCCATGGCCATAGGAATAGGAACACAGCAGCAGGGCCTTGGACTGGGGGAGACGTTGGACTCAACTCTGATTCCAACATGGTCGAGTGGGGATTTGTAACCAAGGAGTTGGGTGGGGCAGGGGACAGAAAATCGCGAAGAGGAAGATCTAGGATAAGGGGTTTCTGGCTCCTCAGACTTGGTGGGGTGATTGCTGAAGGCAGGCCGGGCTGGTCGGATAGCAAGCATGGGCGATGTTCACTAACCTGACTTAGCAGAGTGCTTACTCAGACTCATCTACCAGGACACACGGGGAAGCTCAAGGAAAGTGGGGTCAGGCAGAGGGCTCGGAGGAGCTGGCCCGCGTTTCGGTTTGAGTCAGGTCTTGTCTCTAACTGCACTGTTGTCGTTGTTTTTTTTTTGACAGTCTTGCTCTCTCACCCAGGCTGGAGCTCAGGGCGCCATCTCTGCTCACTGCAACCTCCACCTCCAGGCTTCAAGTGACTCTCCTGCCTCAGCCTCCCGAGTAGCTGGGATTACAGGCGTGTGCCACCATGCCTGGCTAATTTTTGTATTTTTTATGAGAGATGGGGTTTTTCCATGTTGGCCAGGCTGGTCTCAAACTCCTGACCTCAGGTGATCCTCCTGTGTCAGCCTCCCAAATTGCGGGGATGCCAGGTGTGAGCCACCGCACCTGGCCTCTGCACCGTTGTCACTGAGGCGGTGATTGTGATGGCTAAGCCAGTGGTTCTTCACCCTGACTGCATGCTAGAGTCACTCAGGGAACTTTTAAAAGAAATCCCAAATCCCAGGCCTCGCTCTCAAGCAATGAAATTGGAACATCTAGGGGTTGTTCTGGCTTTGGTATATTTAAAATAAACTCTTTGGGTGAATCTAACTTACAGCAAGGGCTGAGACCCACTGACAGAAGCGAAAACGTTTCAGGAAGCTTCATGGGTGGCGGTAGACATGGGATCTCAGGAAAAACTTTTCTTCAGGTAGATTGTTTAATCTGACCACGGGGCAAGGTGGTCTTAGGAAGAATGATGGCTTGTTTTGGTCCTGTTCTTCTCACAGTTGCTGTGGTGTAACTATTGCCTCTCATTTCTAGGTATGTAGGAAACCTCCCCAGAATATTTGACTACTCACCTTTGGATCCAACGCAGGATTTCAACACACAGATGTAAGTGCCGGATTTGTATTGTTATTTTTTTTTTTGAAAAAGCATCCAATAAAATGTTCACAGTGGTTATCTCTGGGTTGCAAAATTAAAGGGAATTCTTTATGTATTTTTTAAAAAGCGTTCTAAAATGAGAATGTGTTACTTTTCCAAGAAGATAAAATGATCTACAAAGTATTGAAGAAAATTTGAAACTGGCAACAGTATGAAGCACAATCAAATAAATAAGTTATTTGTGTGTAATCAGATCCAATGCTCCACCTGACAGCAGCTATACTTGCTGAAATTCATCGATACATTTAATATCGCTCTGGAAGAACAACAACGACCTTTTTGTTTTGTTTCTGTGCCCTGGCCAGGACTAAGTTAGGACATGGCCTTCTCTCAGGCCAGTATTCCAAGCCTCCGGTGAAATCCGAACTCATCGAGCAGGTGATGAAGGAGGAGCACAAGGTATGTGTCCGAGTGTGTGCCATGTGGCCATGCTGGAGGGAGGAGCTGTGGAATGTGGGTCTCCTGTGATTTGGCACACAGTGGCCATAAATTTCACAAGCCGTCAGAATAGTAACGTCATTGCAGTGTCTGCGGTGCCTGTCTGAATGCGCTTAAAAACGGTGACAAGGAGCAGCCAGGGTCGGGTTTATAGAGGCAGTTGCGTCATGGATTGTATGTGTGTGCCATCATCAACCGTCTTTAGAAATAGTATTCTTTATAAAAAGGGCTGAGCTCGAAGGACTAAATTTCGTAAAGGTATAAACATCCCCCTTGGTAACACAGTCTTGGCACCGGCAATGTCTTTCTTCTCAGAAGCCTCAACTTTGTTGTTTAGAGTTTCTCAAGAGGCTGGTTGTTAAAAAACAACACACAGGGTCAGGCGCGGTGGCTCGCACCTGTAATCTCAGCACTTTGGGAGGCCGAGGTGGGTAGATCACCTGAGGTCGGGAGTTCGAGACCAGCCTGGCCAACATGGTGAAACCCTGTCTCTACTAAAAATGCAAAAATTAGCCGGGTGTGATGGTGGGCGCCTGCAATCCCAGCTACTCAGGAAGCTGAAGTGGGAGAATTGCTTGAACTGGGAGGTTGCAATGAGCCGAAATCGTGCCACTGCACTCCAGCCTGGGCGACAGAGTGAGATTCTATATCGAACAAACAAACAAACGAAACACACAGATGCCTCAGTCCCTCCCTAGAGCTGAGGAATCAGAGTTTCAGGGGAGGGCTGGGCAGTCCTCGGGTTTGGTAAGCTGCCAGGAGGCTCTGCAGCACATGCAAGTCGGAGAAACTCCATGGGGCCGTCACGATTAACTAACAGAAGCACCGAGAGACGGGCTGGATCTTTTCACGGCCAGACCTGCGTTCCCGCCGGCCCCTCCCTGTGCTGCTTGCACAGCTCCGGAGGGCACTACTCGTCACTCGGTCTTTTTGAGTGGTGCCCTTGGAATTGAGCAGTGCACAGCTTACACACCTGTGTTTGGCACCGTCCGCCCCGGTCGCCGCAGATGCCCTGAGTGGAACGCATGCCCCTCTTTCCCACACCTGCTCTGGCTTCCCAGGACCTGGTCTTGACTCACCCTCATGAGTGGAACACATGCCCCTCTTTCCCACACCTGCTCTGGCTTCCCAGGACCTGGTCTTGACTTACCCTCATGTGTTTAATCTCTGCTGGCATCTTAAGCCAGTCCTTCTTAACTAACACCTGTAGACCGACAGCAAGAATCAAAAGTGAATTCATTCAGCCTCTTGTTCATGATGGAGCCAGCCAGCTGTGGAAGTGGGGCAGATGGGAGGACGAGGTTATGAAAGGGATGTTCGGAGACCGCCTTGGGCGTGGGGAGGAAGAAGCGGCTGGAGAAGTGGGGGAGGGAGCGGCAAGCACAGGAGAGCAGAATTTTAGTTCTCTAGCTGCGTTGTCACCCAGCATTGTAAGGTGACAAGGTCCGCATCCGCCGGCGGCTGGAAGGCACTCCTGTGAGACACAGCTGAGGGGGCGGGCGTGTAGCGCTGTCCAGGTTCCTAATTCTGTGCTTCCGTGGAACTTTGAAGAGGTGAGTGTGGAGGCCTCAGCCCAGAACGTGTTACGATCATGTTTGCTCGGAGTTCCCACCACGCGGTGCCTCTTCTCGCACGTCTCTCCTGGGCGGGGTCCCTGCTCCCGGGTGGAGGTGAAGGAGCTGGGAACAGGGCTCGGAGCCTGGCTTTCCCTCCTGGTTCTTCGAGGAGCCATGTGACTATGGGCCAGTCACACCACCGCGCAGTCTCACCATTCAAGTGGCAGAATGGGTCTGGGTGGTGGTGGTGAGGGTTCAAGCCCGGAGTCCCCTTTCTAATCAGATAAAATCTGTGCACCCTGCGTGACTGTCACGGTGCTTTTGGGATCTCCTCATTTAAGAAAATGTGAAATGAAAAATCATCAGCTTAGAGCTGTTTGGAAATAAAATTTGGTTTTGTTAACATTATAGTGTCCTTTTATGTTAAAAAAAAGTGCTTATAAGAGCAAGGCACACCGTCTCTGCAGTCCACAGGTGATGTCTGTCTGGAGCCCTTGTCTGTCTTCCCGCCACCGTCTCTGGAGTCCACAGGTGACTCTGTTGGGAGCCCTGGTCTCTCTTCCAGCGCTGGATTCAGTGGCCACAGGGTAGCAGCTCTTTACATCTCCAGGGTCTGAGGCTTGCGGGTGGGAACCGCTGCTCTGTCTGGATTGGAATGTGTGACCTGGAAGCACTTGGGCCATCTCTGGAATGTGTTTTGCTTGGTCCACACATAAAGTCTGAATTTTCAGTTCCTCTTAACCACTCGTCTGGCTGTCCTAGGCCTGCGGTGAGAGCCGGAGCCAGGGGGCAGCTCTTCCTTCACATGGGACACACAGTCCCCAGCTGGCTCCGGTCCCTTTGTGACTCATGACCTGACTGGGCCTCTGGGAATCTGGATCTGTGACCTTCGATGTAGATGACTTGTGAAATCCTTTCCAGCCCTCAGGTGCCACGATCTAGTGGTGGTGAAGAATGAATCCAGAGTGTGAGAAGCATGCAGTGTGCACCTGGGCACTGGCAGGAATGGCCCGTCCAGCTGGGTGGGGACCAGTGGGGAATATTGGTAATATTCCTTTAACACTCAAAGAGAGCTCAGACTGACCATGATTTTCCTTGTGGTGCTGGGGGTGTCTGCTTTCCTTGAATACACAAATATAGCAAAAACCTTTAGTTTGCTTGACGGTGACAGGAATTAGTTTCTGAGGCATCAGGATTTTCACTGGCAATTGGTTTCAAAGGAACCAATTTGTGAGACACTTCATTTGCTCAGGTGTCAGAAGTCCTTTGGAAGGATGGGCCCCTCCCAGGCCTCTGGTGTTTGTGACTTGTAGATGAGCCTGAAGTGTCCCAAGAGAGGGAAAGAAGATTCACTGAAACAGAAAAGGGGATAGATGATGAGAGGAGCATGTGGTGGAGGGGAGAGAGCGTGAGGGCGCGTCAGAGCCGTGTGGCAGGAACGCCTTTCACGGGGCCGCCGCCAAACGTGATCTTAATAGCTAGCACCATCTACTGCTTGCAGGGGGCCAGGCCCTTCCTGCATGTTCACAGACGTGGAAACAATGCACAGGAGCCTTGCCCAAAGTCACACAGCCGGTGGGTGGCGGAGCTGCGGACGGTGTCAGGCAGGTTGGCTCTGGAGTCTGGGCCCAGTCGTGAGGGTTTCTCACTGGAGTCTTACAAGTTGGGTCACTTCTGGAATATCTACTTCCCAGTATTAAATTGTTCTGCTGTAAATGAAGGTCAAATCTAGCTTTGTATATGTGCATCCTTAATAAACATGTTCATGTGTAAAAAGACAGCAGTATTTATCTGAGGCACTGCCATTTTTACCTAGATATGTTGAATTGAATTTTAAGATTAACTTGCACTTGTAATAGATAATACTGTAAAAGGGCATTTTGTTCTGTAAAAAATATTTTTCTGGGCAGGTGTGGTGGCTCACGCCTGTAATCCCAGCACTTTGGGAGGCTGAGGCTGGTGGATCACAAAGTCAAGAAGTTGAGACCTTCCTGGCCAGTATGGTGAAGCCCCATCTCTACTAAAAATACAAAAATTAGCCTGGCGTGGTGGTGCATGCCTGTAATCCCAGCTACTTGGGAGGCTGAGGCACGAGCATTGCTTGAACCTGGGAGGTGGAGGTTGCAGTGAGCTGAGCCACTGCACTCCAGCCTGGTGACCGAGCGAGACTCCATCTCAAAAAAAAAAAAATTTCTGATCTTTATGCATTCTTTTTTTTTTTTTTTTTGATTTCTAAAGTAAAGAGGTTTAATTGGCTCACGGTTCTGCAGGTGGTACAGGAAGCATAGTGGCTTCTGCTTCTAGGGAGGCCTCAGGAAACGTCCAGTCATGGTGGAAGGCAGAGGTGAAGCAAGTACGTTTCACACAGTGGGAGAAGGAGGAGAGAGAGGCAAGAGGTGCTACCCCAGCTCTCATGAGAACCCGAGCGTAAGAACAGCACGAGAGGAACAGCGCCAAAGCATCAGAAGCTGCCTCCTGATCCGGTCACCTCCCACAAAGACCCCTCCAGCACTGGGTATTTTGTTTTGTTTTTGTTTTTGTTTTTGAGACAGGGTCTCCTGACCTCCTGGGCTTCAAGCAGTCCTCCCACCTCAGCCTCCCTGGTAATTGGGAGGACAGGTGCTTACCACCACTCCTGGTTTTTTTTCTTTTGTTTTGTTTTTTGTTTGTTTGTTTGTAGAGACAGGGTTTCCCAGCATTTCCCAACATTGCTTGCCCAGGCTTTTCTGGAACTTCTGGGCTCTAATGATCCACCTGCCTCTGCCTCCCAAAGGGCTGAGATTACAGGTGTGACCCACCATGCCTGATCCAGATTTGGGTGGGGACAGAGATCCAAAGCAGATCGCCATGGTAGCCAGGATTTCATGATCCAAGGCAGTGTTAAATACCACAGCAAATACCATACCAGTAGTAAATGCCATATTTGCTGAATTCCTACCTTTGTCTTTTTTTTTTTTTTACCTGCCCTATTTATTATTTTGTTTTTTATTGTGATTTAAGTTCTGGGTACAAAACTGAAAAAAACAAGCAATGGGGAAAATATTCCCTGTTTAATAAATGGTGTTGGGAAAACTGGCTACCTATGTGCAGAAAGCAGAAACTGGACCCCTTCCTTACACCTTACACTAAAATTAACTCCAGATGGATTAAAGACTTAAACATAAGACCTAACACCATAAAAACCCTGGAAAAAAACCTAGGCAATAGCATTCAGGACATAAGCATAGGCAAGGACTTCATGACCAAAACACCAAAAGTAATAGCAACAAAAGCCAAAATAGGCAAATGGGATCTAATTAAACTTAAGAGTTTCTGCACAGCAAAAGAAACTATCATTAGAATGAACCAGCAACCAACAGAATGGGAAAAATTTTTACAATCTACCCATCTGACAAAGGGCTAATATCCAGAATCTACAAAGAACTAAAACAGATTTACAAGAAAAAAGCAAACAAACCCATTCAAAAGTGGATGAAGGATATGAACAGACACTTTTCAAAAGAAAACATTTATGAGGCCAATACATGAAAAAATGCTCACCATCACTGGTCATTAGAGAAATGCAAATCAAAACCACATTGAGATACCATCTCACGCCAGTTAGAATGGCAATCATTAAAAAATGTGGAGACAACAGATGCTGGAGAGGATGTGGAGAAACAGGAACACTTTCACACTGTTGGTGGGAGTGTAATTTAGTTCAACCATTGTGGAAGACAGTGTGACGATTCCTTAAGGATCTAGAAATAGAAATACCATTTGACCCAGCAGTCCCATTACTGGGTATATACCCAAAGGATTATAAATCGTTCTGTTATAAAGACACATGCACACGTATGTTCATCGCAGCACTGTTTACAGTAGCAAAGACCTGGAACCAACCCAAATGCCCATCAACAATAGACTGGATAAAGAAAATGTGGCACATATATACCATGGAATACTATACAACCATAAAAAAGGATGAGTTCACGTCCTTTGTAGGCATGTAGATGAATCTGGAAACCATCATTCTCAGCAAACTGACACAAGAACAGAAAAGCAAACACCACATGTTCTCACTCATAGGTGGGTGTTGAACAATGAGAACACAGGGGCACAGGGAGGGGAGCATCACACACTAGGGTATGTTGTGTGGGGGGAAACCACATACAACGGACAGCGGGGGTTGGGGAGGGACAGCGGGGACAGCTGGGGTTGGGGAGGTTGGGGAGGGATAACACTGGGAGAAGTGCCTGATGTAGCTGACGGGGGATGGAGGCAGCAAACCACCACAGCAGGTGTGTACCTGTGCAATGATCTGTATGCCTTCTACGGCAGTGCTTTCAAATGCTTTAAAGCTCAACACTCTGTTTCTTCTTCTGAAGATAACATGTTATTTAACTAACTCTGTATTATGAACAAACTGCATTTCTTAAGCAACAATGTATTTGATTTCTCATCTAAATAATCCTCGACACATAATTGCTGGTCTGACCTTTTTATCAACATTAGCTAAGCAGTGTTCTGTTTCAGGGTGATGTGATTTTAGCCATGAACATAAGAACTTTGTTTCCCTTAACCTCTGTTTTCCTAGGTTAGACACATGAAGGCGTTCTGATTCACCTCTGAAATATGAGTCATAGTTTGGGAATGGCCCTGTCCTCCTAGCTTAGGAGGTTTGGGGTTTGGGCTGGGTTAAGCACTTACTGGTCCAAGGTTTATGGTTTAAGGTTACAAATTTAGATCAACAGACTGCATACAGCTTTGTTTTAGGGACAGGCAGACATCCTGCGGTTTAAAAGTATCTGTGGCCGGGCGTGGTGGCTCAAGCCTGTAATCCCAGCACTTTGGGAGGCCGAGGCGGGTGGATCGCGAGGTCAGGGGATCGAGACCATCCTGGTCAACATGGTGAAACCCCGTCTCTACTAAAAATACAAAAAATTAGCTGGGCATGGTGGTGCATGCCTGTAGTCCCAGCTACTCGGGAGGCTGAGGCAGGAGAATTGCCTGAACCCAGGAGGCGGAGGTTGCGGTGAGTCGAGATCGCGCCATTGCACTCCAGCCTGGGTAACAAGAGCGAAACTCCGTCTCAAAAAAAAAAAAAATAAATAAAGTATCTGTGCAAGCTTCGCTCTGATGTGATAAAAGCCTCAGTCTTGCTGCCTGCTTATTAATTAAAGCATTGGGCTCGAGGGAATATCAGTGGACAGTGTGGCTGTCTGCGTGGTACGCGCTGTTAAACAAAGCCACGTGGAAGCATTTGGGAGAGATTCTGGACACTGAAGGCCTCCCTCTAATTTGAGCTGTTTTGCAATTGCTGATGGAGAAGGTAAGTACAGTATCTTATTCGTATGGCAGAGTCCTTAATTGGGTGCTATTCTGGTGACTTGCTGGGTCTCTGTGTTCTGAAGTCAGTGGTCAGGACTAGCCTTGCTTCAGGCGCCTGGGAGCCAGCTCTCAAGTGAGAGTGTGTGTTCCCTGAAGGCAGGGCTGACTCTTGGTCAATTTTGGTCTCTGCCTCTCATCTTGTGAGATGTTGGGCCCATAGGCACACTCAGGTGATCACCAGCCCATTGTTAAGTGGGAAACATGCTTTCTTGAATTTAATTAGATGGTTCTTGTTTTGGATATTTGGTTTCTTGTAGCGAACTGCCTTATCCAGAACCTAACCATTTTTTTTAAAGGAAACATTTAAATGTGCATATATATACGAAAGTAGAGAGTGAAGTGTAATGAATCTCCGTGTACCTGTTGTGCGGCTTCAGCAATTATTCTGCAAATCTGGTTCCACCAGTTTCCCTAAATGCTTCCCTTTCATTTCCTTTCTCCTTTTCTCTTCCTCTTCTTTCCCTTCAGTATTTTAATGTAAAATTTAAACATCCTCCTTTTCACCTATATATGCACCTGTAACTATAATACCTTCTTTCTTCTTGTAACATAAGTGTTGTGTCAAAGTTAAAGTGTTCAGCCGGGTGTGGTGGCTCACACTTGTAATCCCAGCACTTTGAGAGGCTGAGGCAGGGAGGATTGCTTGGAACCAGGAGCTTGAGACAAACCTGGTGACACAGTGAGACCTATGTCTCTAGGAAAATAATACTAATAATAAAAGAATTAGCTGGGCACAGTGGCATGCGCCTGTAGTCCCAGATACTTGGAAGGCTGAGGTGGGAGGATCACTTGTGCCCAAGGGTTTGAGGTTGCAGTGAGCTGTGATCACACCATTGCCATCCAGCCTGGGCAACAGCAAGACTTTATCTCTTTTAAAAAAAGTTGCTTAAAGTGTTAAAAGTGTAGCAGCAAAATTAACAACCGTCGCTTAGTATCGCTGATACCTAGTTCATCTTCTGATTTTTCCCTGGATTATCAAAGGTATCTTTCTAAAGTCCCCCTCCGTTTCTTTTTGCAAACTGTTGATTCGATGAAGGAGCTGGATCATTTGCTTTAAGCTAAAGATCGCTTCCTCAAGATATTGTTTGATTTGTGATTTATGTAAGGTTGTTGGATCTGGAGGCTTCATGAGATTCAGGCTCAACTTCTTCAGAGGCTGACTTTCTCATAAGTAGATGTGAAGTGAACATATTAGTAGCTGAGCATGGGAAGTGGCGAGACATCCCCTCCGAAAGCAGAGAGCAGGCGTGGGGCATGGCTGTTAGCAGCCAGGGCCAGCTGACAGTCCAGGGACTAAGCTTGGAGTAGATGAGTTTGAGCTAAGACGCTCCCGCCCAGCTGCGAACCCCAGGACCTGGTCTGCGGCGTAGCATCTGTTTGGTGAGGAAACTTTTTCACGTAACTTCTAAATGATTGCCAACTCTGAAGCCATAGCTTGACTGTTGAGCAGAGGATTAGGAAAAAGTGGTTGAGGAAAATGAAGAAATGGTCACAGAAGTGTGGGATGGGGAATGGCTGAGACTGGGCCAGGGTCCAGCTGTGGGGCTGGATTCCCAGTGTTTCCCACCATGGTCTCTACTGAAACTTCTCCTCCTGGCCACACGATGCCCAGCGCAGCACCTCGCTCTTCAGAGTGTACCGGCTCGTTAAACTTCCCAGAGCGGCTGTGGTCTGTGTTGGGGACTGGCAACCACACCAGACCTGAATCACAGCTTGTAAGAAATAACACCGGCAGCAGCCAGCAGTGAATGCGTGCTTATGTAAATGCCTAAACAGAAATGCACAGACGCCAGGAGATTGATTCCTAGTGGTGCCACCATACTCTTGAAGGTGGAGAACTGTTAGACTGGCTTATGACGTTGGCCCCAGAGTTCTGTGGGTTTGAAGAAGGCTTATGCACTCTCGATATATTGTCTTTTCTTGAGTGGCTAGTGGGATGGACTCAGGGACCTCAGAGATGAGATGTTGGCACATGCGTACCAAAAACAGCATCAGGACACTAGACGGAGGGAATGGGGAGAGTGACCCTGGACTTAACACCTCTGTGCCTCAGTTTCCCCATCTGTCAAGTGGAGCTAATCATCATCGTCACCTCATGGGGTTGGGTGAGTTAAGTGAAATACATATGTAAAGTGTTAAGAACTGTGCCTGATACGTAGTAGGTATTCACCCAAACGCCTGAGATTTTATAGCTCTCAGTAGACACCTGCTTAATGAGTACATAAATGTCAGCCATTAGACAAAGCTAATGCATTATTGCACGCCCGTGTCAGTGGATGTTATGCGATGCATATCAGTTCCGTGAATGAAGAAAGTTACGACTTTTGCACAGGTTTCAGGAGGTGTTTATACAGGTAGTAAAATGAATTGCTGTTTGGCTAGTGCTGGAAACACAACTGAAGCCATGTAAGGTGGTCATTGATATACAGGCTGTCAGTCCCTAGATGCCCAGATGCTGCTGCTTTGAGGGATTCTTTGAGAGCTGCAGTATCGTTTCAGGTCCTCTGTGGTGAGAGTAAACCCTAACGTTTACTCTCGGGGTGTGTCCCTCATCTCCTCTGTTGTCTGGAAGCTACTAGAAGGCAGAATCTCCAATAGTGCTCTACATGAAGCAGGCAGCTACTAAATACTAAAAGCCCAGCCTGGACTGTGTTTTCAGCAAGGCAGGGAAATTCATCAGATTTTTATTAGAAAACATTGCTTAGAACACGTGTATTGGATGGATGTTTATGGAGCTGCCTCTTTGTCGCAGGGAGATAGATGAAGAATTTTCTCATCACCTGTTGCCTAGGACTGTGTGATTCTGCAAAGCTGTCATAGTCCCCAGACTACAGGCGGGCATGGACCCGGATGTCCATGAGAATCCAAGGAGGTGTAAGTCATGGCCTCCACCTGCAAAGCCTGCACGACCGACCAGAAGCAGGCTGAGCGTGAAAGAAGGTAGAAGGCAGCTTGTGCTCTGGCCTTCAGAGGAGAGGAGTGTGGTCTGCAAGCTAAGCAAAGGGAGGTTTTATGGAAAAACGGGTGGGTAGCAGCTGCAGGATTTGCAGAGGGAACACAGATCACTTCTTCGGCTGAAATGAGGAGGGAGGTTGGCCTGACTGAGACCTAAGAGCGCTTCAGGACCCACTCACTTGTTTTTGCCGCAGACGGCCCAGAACTGCAGTCAGAGCCACTCTGGCGAGGCTTTGCTGGCTGCATGGCAGTCGGGTGTCAAGTCCACTTTGAGCTGAGAGGCCGATCTGGCACTACTCTGCAGTCTCAGCTTCCCTAGTGAAGATAAGACTAGTGTCTGCTCTCTAGGGTTACTACGTGTGTTAACGAGAGAGGAGCTGCCACCATCCGTGGATGGGCTGAACTTGGAGGAAATGTTTGGGAAGCAGCCTGTCAGGTGCACGTGTCTGCCACCAAAGGCGATGTGGATTCTCCCACCTGCCTCTTCAGAGCATTCTGGGCAGACCTCCCGGTTCCTAGTGATTTTCTGCGGGTTAATTCAAAAGCCAGGTGTAGGATTCTTTATTCTGCCCAGCTCAAGAGTTTCAGAAAACAGCAGTGCTGAAGCATTAGTGTTGGCAGCATTTTTTTTTTTTTTTGGGGGGGGGGGGGGGGGGGGGGGGTGGGGTGGGGGCGGGATCCTTGTTCCACTTCTTTGCCTCTTTCCACCCGCTGCTGGGCCCCGCAGTGTCCAGGGTCAAGGGGATTGGAGGGGAGCGAACGCAGAGTCTTCACTCCCAGCGCTGGTGGGCTCCCTCTGGGCCGCCACGTGTCTCTGGTCATAGCTGGCCTTTCAGGGAGCACATTAGTGGTTCTTTAGAGCTGCCTCCCCCCACTGTCATCCCACCCTCGGGGCCTTACAAGGAACTTTCCCTGATGCTCTGTCCCATGGCCTCTGCAGCCTTCACCACCTCCTGCCTGGGCCTTCTCCACTGGCAGACAGCCCACCACTTGCGCAGGGTCTTGCATGGGCATCCGGCTGGCTTCTGAGCCGTCCGGGTATCCCCAGGAAGTCCAGCATCCTTCTTCTGCCAGAGCCGCCCTGCTGCCTGCTCCTCCCCGCAGCCTTCCCAGCAGCTGCAGCCAGGTGAGGGGCAAGCCCTCGGCAAGCTCCTGGGAATGCCCTGTGCTCTGGTCCAGCAACAGCAGAGGGTGGGCTCATGGGGCAGCAGCAGCTCTGCAGGGCTGCACCGGGCACTCAGTGCCGTTCCTCTTTCTTGCACGTGCTCTGTTCTTCAGGAGGGGCTTCTCCTTTAGCCTCACGGAAGCGAAGGTGAGAGGCTGCAGAGCTCTCCTCTCTTTTATTTATTTATTTATTGAGATGGAATTTTGCTCTTGTTGCCCAGGCTGGAGTGCAATGGGGCGATCTCGGCTCACTGCAACCTCCGCCTCCCAGGTTAAAGAGATTCTCCCTCCTCGGCCTCCTGAGTAGCTAGGACTACAGGTGTGCACCACCACGCCCAGCTCAGTTTTTGTATTTTTAATAGAAACAGGGTTCAGCCATGTTGGCCAGGCTGGTCTTGAACTCCTGATCTCAAGTGATCTGCCCACCTCGGCCTCCCAAAGTGCTGGGATTACAGGCATGAGCCACCGAGCCCGGCCTGTCTTTTAACTTCCAGCAGAGGCCTCTCCTCCCCAGTCATCTCCAGCCTGCTCTGAAATGGGCTGTGACATTTGGCCACTGTGTAACAAGTCGTGTGAGGACGGGCCTCGAGCCTGTCTTCAGGAAGTGAGCTCTTTCTAGCATGCCACCTATTGTGTCTAGTTTTGAGTAAGCAGGAGTGGTGTCGTCCTGCTCCTCACTAGTTCTGGGTAAGCAGGAGGAGTGTCGTCCTGCTCTTCACAAGGTCTATGCGCCCGGCCTGGCACGCAGTAAACACCCAGTGAGTACTGGCCATTGCCAGGACTGACCCTCTTTGGGCTGCGTTTTCTCATCTGGAAAGTGCAGTTGATGGAGCCCTGCTCTGCGTGCCGCTTAGGGCTGAGAATGTGCACGAAAGCATTGTGAGTCCGTTCATTTTTACACCTTAGCCGCAGCACAACGGGATCTCTCCACGCATGTTTAAGGCCTTTGTAAGCAAGAGCCACCCGGAATTCTCCTCCAACAGACAGCAGGATGCCCAGGAGTTCTTCCTGCACCTGGTGAATCTCGTAGAGGTGAGTGGTCAGCCTGACGGGTGCTTGGCGGGTGGTAAGAGGCGCCGGGCCGCCCCACACAGTCCCCTGGGGCTTGATCAGAGTCCTCCCGACGCTCCTCCTGCCTCAGTCTCTCTTGTCAAAGCCGCTTCAGCATCGGCTTTCTGGAAACTCTCTCTGCTCAGCCCACTCGATGTGACCGCTCCTCACACGCCAGTTTGCAGTCACTCGTGGACTGCGCTGCCTCTCTGAGCCTGTGTGTGTTACGGGAGTGCCTGCCGCTTACCCCGCCCGCAGTTTCCCTGCTCTGGTCTTTGTGGCAGAGTTCCTTAAGAGCCCTGTGTGGCATTTGGTGTCCCCTGCCACCATTCAAAGATGATGACTCTGTTCACATCAGAATAAATCGCATTAAAAACATTTTTGAAAGCCACTGAGAATTCCTGAGTAAAGGCTTTTTTGCCCTCGAAAAAGCAATTTTTTTTCCTCAGTTACTGCAGTATGCTTTCTGGAAAATATAGAAAACACCAAGGAGGACATCAAAATCCCCCTTAATGCCACCCCTGCAAATAGCCAGCGTTTTCTTTTTCTTTTCTTTTTTTTTTTTTTTGAGACGGAATCTCGCTCTGTCACGTGGGCTGCAGTGCAATGATGTGATCTCGGCTCACTGCAACGTCTGCCTTCCAGGTTCAAGTGATTCTCCTGCCTCAGCCTCCCGAGTACCTAGGATTACAGGTTCCTGCCACAAGGCCTGGCTAATTTTTTGTATTTTTGGTAGAGACAAGGTTTCGCCATGTTGGCCAGGATGGTCTTGAACTCCTGACCTGGTGATCCGCCCCCCTCAGCCGTCCAAAGTGCTGGGATTCCAGGCATGAGCCACCGCGCCCGGCCAGTGTTCACAGGGTGGCGTCTGCCCCTCTGGGCACTGCCCAGGTCTTACGTTCGTTCTCTGCATGCTGCTCCGAAGGCGTTTTCAGGCAGATGTCTTGCCACCTCGCCCCACACGGGTTAACAGAGGTGGTTTCTGTCTTACCTGATTCCACGAGTGTCTTTGTGGAATCCCGTGGTACCTGCTTTCATTTGTCCAGGGCAGCCCTTTATTTTTTCCCCTTTTCCTCCTCCTTTGTTCTCATTCCATGAGTTTCCCTCCCATGCTTTTAAACTTGACAGTGTTGAAATTTTAATCCAGGAGGAACTGTATTTTATTTTACCGATGCCCGTTTTTGGACTTGAGACACATTCCAGTGCTTTGTATTCAAGTACTTTGTGAATGGCAGCCCCAGAGGAGGTGCCTGAAGCCAAGTGTTGACACCGGGTTTATAGCTGGTTTTCTCCCGAGTCGTGTGACTCGACCTTAACGCCTTCGCTAACCCGCTGCCATCCGTCCTTCAGAGGAACCGCATCGGCTCGGAAAACCCGAGTGACGTTTTCCGATTTTTGGTGGAAGAACGCATTCAGTGCTGCCAGACCCGGAAAGTCCGCTACACGGAGAGGGTGGATTACCTGATGCAGCTCCCTGTGGCCATGGAGGCGGCGACCAACAAAGGTAACAATTCCAGAGCGGGAGGTGGGTGCGGCGTGTGTCCGCGTGGGACGTGGGTGCAGCGTGGGTCCCGTGGGAAATGGGTGCAGTGTGTGTCCACGTGGGAGCCGAGTGCCGCGTGTCTTCGCGTGGGAACCGAGTGCCGCGTGTGTCTTCGCGTGGGAA
>NW_022437962.1:0-20976 GCF_009761245.1 Sapajus apella | reverse complement strand
GGTGGGGAAGGTGGGGAGGGATAACATGGGGAGAAATGCCAGATATAGTATGCACCTAAAGTAAAGTAAAAATAAAATAAAATTAAATTAAAAATTTTTTTAAAAAGTAATTTTTTGGCCGGGCATGGTGGCTGATGCCTGTAATCCCAGCACTTTGTGAGGCCAAGGCAGGCAAATCGCCTGAGGTCAGGGGTTTGACACTCTGGCCAACATGGTGAAACCCCATGTCTACTAAAAATACAAAAAAATTAGCTGGATGTGGTGGCGTCTGCCTGTAATCCCAACTACTCGGGAGGCTGAGGCAGGAGAATTGCTTGAGCCCAGGAAGTGAAGGTTGCAGTGAGTCAAGATCATGCCACTGCACTCCAGCCTGGGCCACAGAGTGAGAGTCCATTTCAAAAAAAAAAAAAAAAAAATACTTTTTTATTGAAGTAACATTCATATAACATAAAATGAACCATTAACCATTTGAAAGTGTACAATTTGGTGACATCTACTGCATTCACAATATTGTGCAAGCATCACCACTATCTAATTCCAGAACATTTTATCCTAAAAGAACACCTCGTACTTATTAAGCAGTGACTTCCCATTGCCTCTCCTTCAGCCTCTGGCAACCACTAATCTACTTACTGTCTATACAGATATACCTATTCCAAAAGTTTCCTATAAATGAAATCAGAGAATATTATTTTGTATCTGTCTTCTTTCACTTAGCATAATATTTTTAAGGTTCATCCATGTTGTAGCATTTATCAATACATTATTCCTGTTTATTTTTTTAAATTTTATTTAATTTTTGAGACAGGGGTCTCACTCTGCCTAGGTTGGAGTGCAGTGGTGTGATCTTGGCTCACTGCAGTCTCTGCCTCTGGGCTCAAGCCATCCTCCCACCTCAGGCTCCCAAGTAGCTAGGACCCCGGGTGTGTGCCTCCATCCCTGACTAATTTTTTTGTATTTTTGGTAGAGACGGGGTTTCACTATGTTGCCCAGGCTGGTCTTGAACTGTTGGGCTCAAATGATCCACCTGCCTTAGCCTCCCAAAGTATTGGGATTACAGGTGTGAGCCACTGTGCCTAGCTCATTCCTTTTTATGACTGAGTAATATTCCACTGTATAGACATACCACATTTAAAAAATTCATTCACTGATTGCCATTTGGGTTGCTTCCACATTTCAGCTATTATGAATAGGGCTGCTATAAATATTCATGTGTAGTATTTGTTTGATTACCTGTTTTCAATTATTTTGGGTATATATGTAGGGGCAGAATCACCAGGTCATATGGTAACTCTATGTTTAACTTCCTGAGGAACTGCTAAACTACTTTCCACTTGGCTGCAACATTTTACATTCCCACCAGCAAAGTGTAGGGGATTTCTATTTCTCTACATCCCCAGCAACAGGTATTATTTTCTATTTTTTTTTAAATTATAGCCATCCTAGTGGGTGTGAAGTATCTCATTGTGGTTTTAGTTTTCATTTCCCTTATGACTCATAATGTTGAGCATGTTTTCATGTACTTACTGACCATTTGTATATTTTGTTTGGGAAATGTCTATTCGGATCCTTTGTGCCCCCACCCCCAACTATTTTTTTCTTTCATTTTTAGAGACAGGGCCTTACACTGTTACCCAGGCTGGAGTGCAGTGGTGCAATTATAGCTCACTGCTGCAGCCTCAACTTCTTGAGTTCAACTGATCCTCTTGCCTCAGCTTCCCATGTAGCTGGGATTACAGATCATACCCAACTAATTTTTAAATTTTTTGTAGAAATAGGGTCTTACTATGTTGCCTAGGCTGGCCTTGAACTCCTGGCCTTAAACAATACTTCTTCCTTGGCCTCCCAAAGTGCTAGGTTGACAGGCATGAGCCATCACACCTGGCCTGCCTATTTTAATTTTCATTTTTGAGACACAATCTTGCTCTGTCACCTAGGCTGTGGTGTAGTGGTGTGATCATGGCTCACTGCTGCCTCAACCTCCTGGGTTCAAGGGATCCTCCCACTTCAGCCTCCCAAGTAGCTGGGAGTACAGGTATGTGCCACCACGCCTGGCTAACTTAAAAAAAAATATTTTGTACAGATGGGAATCTCACTATGTTGCCCAGACTGGTCTCGAACTCCTGGCCTCAAGCAATCCTCTCACCTTGGCTTCCCAAAGTATTGGGATTACAGGCATGAACCACCATGCCCAGCCTGCCCATTTTTTTTTTCTTGAGATAGGATCTTGCTGTCATGCCCAGGCTGAAGTGCAGTGTCATGATCATAGCTCACTGCAGACTCAACCTTTTGGGCTTAGGCAACCCTCCCACCTCAGCCTCCTGGATAGCTGGGACCACAGGTACATGCCACCACTCCTGGCTAATTTTTTGTTGAGACAGGGTTTTGCCATGTTGCCCAGGCTGGTCTTGAAGTCTTGGGCTCAAGCAATCTGCCCACCTCAGCCTTGCAAAGTGTTGCAATTACAGGTGTGAGCTACCACACCTGGCCTCTGGCCTGCCCATTTTCTTTTTTTTGAGACAGAGTTTCACTCTTGTTGCCCAGGCTGGAGTACAGTGGCCCCCAAGTAGCTGGGATTACAGGCATGCACCACCATGCCTGGCTAATTTTGTATTTTTAGTAGAGATGGGATTTCTTCATGTTGGTCAGGCTGGTCTTGAACTCACGACCTCAGGTGATCCACCTGCCTCGGCCTCCCAAAGTGCTGGGATTACAGGAGTGAGCCACCATGCCTGGCCTGGCCTGTCCATTTTTTTTTTTTTTTTTTTTTTTTGAGATGGGATCTTGCTCTGATGCCCAGGCTGGAGTGCAGGGTCATGATCATAGCTCACTGCAGCCTCGACCTTCTGGGCTCAGCCTCCTGGATAGCTGGGACCACAGATGCATGCTACCACTCCTGGCTAATTTTTTGTAGAGACGGGGTTTTGTCATGTTGTCAGGCTGGTCTCGAAACCTTGGGCTCAAGCAATCTGCCTGCCTCAGCTTTGCAAAATGCTGGGGTTACAGGTGTGAGCCACAACACCCGGCCGTTGGCCTGCCCATTTTTAAATTGGATTGTTTCTTCTTTTGTCATGGAGTTGTACTCTTTTTGTTCCTCAGTTCCTCCATTGCTGCTTTCTTTTGTGATTAACTGACTTTTTTTTCTGGTGTATAATTTTGATTCCCTTTTGGTCTCTTTTTAAATATATTTTTTAGTTTTTTCTTTCTTAGTGGTTACCATGGGGATAAAATTAGCATCTTAACTCTATACCAATCAAATTTGAATTAACACTTAGTTTCAACAATATACAAAAACTCTGCACCTTTATGGATCTATCTCCCTATTTTGTGTTATTTCACAAATTCCATATATATGTAGTGTGTTCATTAACACAGCTTTGTCATTATTGTTTTATTCATTTGTCTTTTAAATCATATGGAAACAAAAAAGAATGACAAAGATAAAGAGGCATTAAAAACTGTATATGCAACACCACCAGCTTTTACCATTACCTGTGCAGCTACCTTTCCTTTTGTCTTTATTTCTTCATATGGATTTGGGTTACTGTCTGGTGTGCTTTCATTTCAACCTAGATGATTCTTATCCTTTTGCACTTATTGTACAGCAAGTCTATTTGTGATGAACTTTCTCAAGTTTTTGTTTATTTGGGAATGTCTTAATTTTTCCTTCATTGTTGCAGGATAGTTTTGCTGAATATAGAATTATCGATTTGCATTTTTTAAAAAATTTGAATGCCATCCAACTGCCTCCATGGTTTCTGAATATAAACTGTCTATTAGTCTTATTGAAGATCCCTCATATGTGATGAATTACTTCTCTCGTTTTTCTAAAGATGCTCTCTTTGTTGTTTTTTTACAATTTGACTATTATGTGTCTTGGTGTGGATATTTTTGAGTTTTTCATGCCTGGATTTTGTTGTAACTTTTGGATGTGTAGATTTATATTTTTCATCCAGCTTGGGAAGTTTTTCATTGTTATTTCTTCCAATATTCTTTCTGCACCTTTTTGTCTCTCCTCTTCCTCTGGGAACCTGCTTATTCGTATATTGGTCTACTTGATGATGTCCCACAGGTCACAGGCTCTGTTCATTTTTCTCCATTCTTTTCTCTTTCTGCTCCCTTGACTGAATGATCTCAACTGACATATCTTTAAGTTCCCTGATTGTTTTTCTTCACCTGTTCAGTCAGCTATTAAACCTCTCTAGTGAATTTTAAATTTCCATTTCTATTTGTTTCTTTTTAAAAATAATTTCTATCTCTTATTAATATTTTCTATTTGCCAAGGCATTGCTTTATTGGTTTCCTCTAGGTTTTTGCATATAGCTGATAAGTCATTTAAGGTCTTTGTCTAGTAAGCCCAGTGCCAGGGCTTCTTAAGGAGTAGTTTCTTTTTTTTTTTTCTTTTCTGTAGATACACCATACTTTCTTGTATCTTCGTGGTTCTTGCATTTTTTTGTTGAAAACTGAATATTTTGAATTTTATTGCATGGCAATTCTGGAAACCAGATTCTTCACCCAACCCAGCATTTGTTCTTATTACCGATTGTGGGATGCTGTTATTTCTTTAGTGACTTTTCAATACTGTTTTTGTAAAGTCTATATTATTTGTCTTATGTGGTCCCTGAAGTCTCTGTTCTGTTACCCTAGTGGTCAGCTGGTGTTTTGATAGAGTTATCTTAAGTGTCTGGAGCAAATAAAAGATAAAAGAAAGAGAAAATAAAAAAGAAAAAGAATGACTCTCCCAGTCTGTCATTGCAGATTGTTTCTGTGTTGGGGTACTCTTTCAATGCTTAGCCAGGCCATTTACAACTCTGTCTTAGGTTTCACTGTCTACTTTCACAGAACTTAGGGCTAGCCAGAGGTTAAAACTTAGAGTCTTGTCAGGCCTTTTCTGAGTATGTTTCCCATACAGGGCATGTATATGTATTTCTTGATTCCTTGGTATACACGAGAGCTTTTTAAGGCTCTTATTCCCACATGCGGCCCCTTTCCTAACCTCTTTCTTTCCAGGATCATTGATCTGCCTATTGCTTGTCTCAAATGTTTTTCCTTGCCCCAGACTGTTGTAGCTGGTGCCTTTATATGCTTTTGTCCAGGAAACTACCCTAGCATTGGGAACTCTCTGAGTTGGACAAAATAAAAGGTAACCTTTGCTCTGGTCCTTGAGAAAAATGCTAGACAAGTCAAGACTGAAGTTTTTGAGAATAAGGTCCATGTTGCTCTCTTTGGCACTGACTATTGGCATCAGAGGTATGGGCTTTAGTTCACATGGCCACTGCCAATGTGGTGTGTGAAGGATGGTAGGCGGGCAATTTAAAATAGCACTGTGCTCTTTTACCACAAGGCAGTCACTTCTTTCTTCAAGCCTTCCCCTGGTCTATGTCAGTTTTTGATTTTGGATTCAAGAATTCTTCAAAAGTTGATTGTAACAGGTTTACTTTATTTATTTTATTTTATTTTTTTACCAGCTCTTCAGTTGCTTTTAAGGAGAAACAACTCTGTGGTTCCCTACTACTCTATTTTCAGGAATGTCCCTTCCAGAAGCAGAATTTTTGTCCCTTATAGTAGGCATTAGACAACCAAGACAATTTTTTTAAACTGATAGCTGGAACAGGGCTCTTTAGGTATTCAGCTTTAAGTGCTTTCCCTAAGGATATAGATAGGCTGCAGGACTCCCTGTCCTTTTTGTTGTTGTTGTTTACTTTTGGCAAGCTGTGACGGATTTTATTCTTTCTTTTTTTTTTTTTTTTTTTTCTGAGGCAGAGTCTTGCTCTGTCACCCAGGCTGGAGTGCTGTGGCATGATCTTGGCTCACTGCAACATCCGCTTCCTGGGTTCAAGCGATTCTCCTGCCTTAGCCTCCTGAGTAGCTGGGATTACAGGCATGCACCACCATGCCCAGGTAATTTTTTTGTGTTTTTAGTAGAGACGAGTTTCACCATGTTGGCCAGGCTGGTCTCGAACTCCTGACCTCGGGATCCTCCCACCTCAGCCTCCCAAAGTGCTGAGATTACAGGCATGAGCCACTGTGCCCAGCCAGATTTGCCATTCTTATATATTTTTAATATAAGGGTGAAAACATATCTAAAATAGTAATTTTTTTAAACCATTGAGAGCCCACTTTTTTTTTTTTTTTTTTTTTTTTTTGAGACAGAGTCTTACTCTGTCGCCAGATGCCAGGTTGGAGTGCAGTGGCACAGCCAGGATGGTCTCAATCTCTTGACCTCGTGATCCACCCATCTCGGCCTCCCATAGTGCTGGGATTACAGGCTTGAGCCACCGTGCCTGGCCGAGAGCCCACTTTTAATATTTATCTGGTAAGTTAACAGGCTAGTCAATGAAAACCAATTTTGGGCATTTGCTATGCTAATTAGCAGAGTAGATGGTTCTGTGTCTGAGATACAGGTAGCAGATGCACTTGTAGTCATCACCTCTGGAGCGTGGCCCTTTTTGGGCCGTAATGACGGCTCCTGTCCCAGTCTGTGCATCCTGATGACTGCAACTGACTGACCCTAAAGGTAAAGCCAAAAGACCAGGCACGGTGGCTCATGCCTGTAATTCCATCACTTTGGGGAAGCTGAGGTGGGTGAATCACTTGAGGTCAGGAGTTCAAGACCAGTCTGGCCAACATGGTAAAACCGTGTGTCTACTAAAAATACAAAAATTAGCCAGGTATGGTGGCGGGCACCTGTAATCCCAGCTACTCAGGAGGCTGAGGCAGGAGAATCGCTTGAACCTGGGAGGTGGAGGTTGCAGTGAGCCAAGATCATGCCACTGCACTCCAGCCTGGGCGGCAGAGGGAGACTCCATTTCAAAAAAACAATAATAAAAAAACCAAACGAAAAGAAGACACTGGCACATACATAATATCATACTGTCTATGCTGAAGCATTATAAAGTAAATGGCTGACATCATAACACATATATTATGCTATTTAGTATAACAATCCCATGAGGTTGTGTTATAATTATCTACATGCTATAGATGAGGAAACTGAAATTCGGGGAGATTAGATTGTGACCAAAACTGTTTTATTTTATGTTAGTTTTGGTCGGAGAAGAAAGCTTTTTTTTTTTTTTTTTTTTTTTTTTTTTAAATAAGAGTTGAAGTCTCACTCTGTTGCCCAGGCTCAGGTGGAGTGGCATCTTCTTAGTTTACTGAGCTTCAAACTCCTAGACTCAAGTGATCTTCCTGCTTCAGCCTTCAAGTAGCTGGGACTATAGGCACATGTCACTATGCCCAGATAATTAAAAATTTTTTTGTAGAGATGGGGTATTGCTACATTGCCCAGGCTGGTCTTGAACTCCTGGCTTTAGGCAGTCCTCCCACCTTTGCCTCCCAAAGTGGTGGGATTATAGGCATGAGATACCACACTCAGCCAAGAATACTTTTTTTTTTTTTTTTTGAGACAAAGTCTCACTCTGTCGCCCGGGCTGGAGTGCAGTGGCTCAATCTTGGCTCACTGCAACCTCTGCCTCCTGGGTTCAAGCAATTCTCCTGCCTCAGCCTCCCAAGTAGCTGGCATTACAGGCATGCACCACCACACCCAGCTAATTTTTGTAGTTTTATTAGAGATGGGGTGTTGCCATGTTAGCCAGGCTGGTCTCAAACTCCTGACCTCAGGTGAGCTGCCCACCTCGGCCTCCCAAAATGCTGGAATTACAGGCATGAGCCATTGTGCCCAGCCAAGAATCCTTTTTTTTTTTTTTTTGAGATGGAGTCTCACTCTGTTGCCCAGGCTGGAGTGCAGTGGTGTGACTGATCTCAGCTCACTGCAATCCCCGCTTCCTGTGTTCAAGGGATTCTCCTGCCTCCTGAGTAGCTGGCATTATAGACATGCACCACCACACCCAGCTAATTTTTGTATTTTTAATAGAGACAGAGTTTCACCATGTTGGTCAGGCTGGTCTTGAACTCCTCACCTTGTGATCTGCCCACCTCAGCCTCACAAAGTACTGGATTACAGGCTTGAGCCACAGCACCTGGCAAGAATACTTTTAAAAGAAATTTCTGAATCCCAAATGTTCTTTATGATTGGAAGTTGGCCCATAAGTAGAATGTGGTTAGATTTTTCATTACCTGCCTTTGGTCCTTTTAGAAATCTGCTATATAGCAAATCTCAAGTCCAAAGAGCATTTATGGGAATTAGCAAGAGTGGTCTTTGTTGCAGGTGTCCAGGAAGATCTAGATATCTCCAACAAAGGTGGCTCTAGTACTTGTGTGATCTGAGACTGGGCCATAAATTGAACTTGAGTCTCATTTTTTTCTTTGGCTCTGCCACTGGAGCACACCACTGCCTGTGTGTGTGTGATCAGAATTTTAGTTTCTCTTGTCTGTCACAAGGCCCTAGGAATGTAGACAAGATGAGAGGCACTTTTGTGTTCAGTAGAAGTGAAGAAGGATAGCTGTTTAGGAAAGCAATTAGCAATTGATGACTGGAAGTAGTTGGAAACATGAATTCAATTTTTCCCTTGTAGTGTATTTCATATCTTTTCTTGCAGTATAGCTCATATTGTGGCTTAATGGGCAAACTTTTCACAGGCTGCAGAAGGCCTATTCAGCTTTCTAGTAACATTTTCAAGTTAACCCCAACTGAAGATGTGGTCATCTACGGAATGAGATTTTAGGAAGCAGCTGGCAGTATACTTCTCCCTCCAAGCTCACTGCCAGTCATTCCACAATTTCTCTATTTCTTAGTGCCTTCAAGAAACTCCTAGCAAAATGCCAAGTTCGGTATGGATTCTACTAAAGCCTTTTCAGAGTAGACTCCCCTGAAAAGTGACTTTCTTTCCTTTTCATCAACTTTTGGAGAGCAATCAACAGCATGGGGGCCATCAAAGTTACACTGAAGGGAAATGAGGATATCAGAAACTTTCCAGATGGCTTGAATTCAGAATGCAGGTGTACCTGGAGCTCTGCCATTGCTCCTCATCCTGAAATGGTAGTCGGTAAATGCACTTCTGGTAAACAATTCCAATTTTAAATGTGCCAGTGTTATATGCCGGCTAAAGAAATCCAGGAATGAATCTGTTTGTTCAGCAAATAAGTATCCCTGTTTTTGAAGTTTGTATGTTTATTGAGGCTTCTTAAGTTCTTAAAGTGGTTTCAGAAAGTTTCATCACAAAAGATATTTAACATATGTAGACAAGCTGATTTAGATAGTGAGTTATAAGCATATGTGGACAAAGGAGAGAAGGGGAAAGATTTGTATTGATGGGTTATGGTGTGTATATGTGTGTGTATTTGGCAGGTAGAGGTAACTAATATTTATTGATGTTTACTATATGTCAGGAACTACACTAAGTGTTTTTCAGTAACTTCTTTGTTGATTCTCATGTCAACTCTGAGGTACACACTGTTATTCTCCTTTCACTGCTTAGAGACATTAAGTTGTTTGCTCAAGGTCACAGTAGAATGGAGATTTGTTTCTAGGTAACAGGAGAGCCAGATCTAGCTGTGTGACCTTAGGCAAGTTATCTCTCTTTCTCGGCTTCAGTTTCCTCATCTGTAAAACAAAAGCTTGTCTTTAGAGTACTTCTGGCTCTGACAGTCTATAATTCTACTTTTCTGGGCTGCTTCCTATGTTTTCTGGGTGTTGTTTCCTAAGGAGATAAAGGCCAGAAGTCAACAATGACTGACTTGCTAGTAGGGATATTTCACAGTGTAGTCAGAGACAGCAGGGTACCATGGACAATAGACTTGTTTGGGTTTTTGTGTTGTTGGTGGTGTTTTTTTGTTACCTTGATCTGAGTTCTTGATGCTATTAAAACACTTTGTTCTCATAATTAACTTTTGTCTTAAGAAAGACTGAAACCCAGACCATTTATTGTAATTTTTCCCTGACTAAATTTGGATTCTTTCAGTGTTTATTACCCCAAAGTGCTGTCCCTGTTGGCTGATATAATATAGTTCCATTCATTCAATGACAAGTATTTATTGAGTGTCTGCTATGTGCAAAATATTTTTCTAGGCACTGAGGATATATCAATGAATAAAATAAGCACACATTTCTGCTGCCCTCATGGAGCTTATATTTTAGTGGAGTGAACAGGCAATGAATGAAAGACAGTTGTTCAGTATACAGTAGTATGTTAAATGGTGATAAATTCTATGGTAGAAAATAGAGCAGAATGAGGGACTTAGGAGTGCCCGGTACAGTTGCTTACTATGTCCTTGGGAAAATCAGTGCTAGTTTTTTTTTTAAATCAGAGCATGGGTGACAGGACATTTCTTACCTAGGCAAATAAGCATGGACTTTGGAATTAGATAGACCTATTTTAATTTGTAAGTCTGTATCCCACCTTTGCCACCTTGGACAACTAATTTTCATTGAGTCTTGTATCAGCTAGTGTTCTATTAGAGAAGCAGAACCATTAGGAGTGATACAAAGCAAAATATTTATTATGGAGGTCAGATCTTATGCAACTGTGGGAGCTGATTAAACAGTTCCTGTAAGACTGTTGTTCTGGGGCTGGGCATGGTGGCTCACACCTATAATACCAGCACTTTGAAAGGCTGAGGTGGGTGGATCACCTGAGGTCAGGAGTTTGAGACCATCCTGGCCAACATGACAAAACACTGTCTCTACTGAAAATACAAAAATTAGCCAGGCATGGTGGTATACACCTGTAGTCCCAGCTACTTGAGAGGCTGAGGCAGGAAGATTGCTTGAACCTGGGAGGTGGAAGTTGCAGAGAGCTAAGATCACACCACTGCACTCCAGCCTGGGCAACAGAGTGAGACTCTGTCTCAAAAAAAAAAAAAAAAAAAAAAAGAGAGAGACTGTTCTTCTGGATCTGATGCTGGGTCTGAAGTCAGCAGGGCAGATAGTCAAGAAAGTTGGATGTGAAGTGGGAGGAGAGCAAGGTCACACTAGAACTTATGAGGATTAGCTGGAACCCAGATAGCTCTCTCACAGCCCTCCAACTTCAAACTTGGAGGTATTGTGCAGGAGAAGCTGGTATGCTTTATCAGAAGCTAAACACACACCTGGCTCCTGAGTCAGAGAAGCTGAAGGAGGAGATTCCAGGGGAACTAGAGAAGTTACAGCCTAAGTGTGTTCTCTCAGAAATCACAGAAGCTGGCCAGACTCGGTGGCTCATGCAGCTTATCATAGCACTTTGGGAGGCTCAGGTAGATGGATTGCTTGACGCCAAGAGTTCGAGACCAGCCTGGCTAACATGGTGAAACCCTGTCTCTACTAAAAATATAAAAACTAGCTGGGCATGGTGGCATGTGGAGTCCTAGCTACTAGAGAGGCTGAGGCAGGACAATCGCTTGAACCCAGGAAGCAGAGGTTGTAGTAAGACAAGATTGCACCATTGCACTTCAGCCTGGGTGACAGAGCAAGACTCTGTCCCTACTACCCCACCCACCCCCCGACCCCCACACAAAAAGGGAAATCAGAGAAGCTGAAAGAGGAACTTTAGCAGTTGCTTTGGGCTCAGACATGCGTCATGCCAAAGTTGAGGGCCAGGAGAGAAGAGACAACACACCTAAGCAGCAACCACACCTAGTACCCTCCTCTGATCTTCTGGATCTACGAAGATGAGGGCAGCTGCTTCACTTCTGCCTCCCAAGTTTCATGCAAAATATCTCTGGTGGTCCACGCTAACCCAGCCTATTTGGAACAGAGATGGGAATTCTAGAGATTCTAGTTCCAGCTTAGGTAGGCTGGCAGTGTACAAATCCATCACAAGCCTATATCTTAACGGAGATAATAATATCTAACTCACAGGATTGTTGGGAAGAATAAATGAGATAATCTATGTAAACATATCTAACACATAGCAGATAATAATTTTTTTCTTCCTTTCTTATACCCTTTTGCCAAGGAATAGCACAATTTCAGGCATTAGGGTCTGTGGAAAAGGTTTTATGTATTTGTTTATCGGGGGAGGGTGCTGTGGGGCTGTGAGGATACCTTTTAAAATTATTAAAATGATTATATCAGATTGCAAATTACCTGTTATACCTATATTTGAGGGTGACTCTGTCTGAGGATGTGGAAGATAAACTGAATGCCCCAGACCACTGAAGATACATTTAGCATACATACATATACAGACAATAAAAACAGATGGAAAGAAATTACATAAATTGGTGGAAAAACAAATTTAATTTATGAAGTCAGAGTCAAAGAATGTCAGGGCTGGTGGGAGCTTAGGAGGAGGTCAGATAGTTCAATAACTAATTTTCAGAGATGATAAACTGAGGCTCAGAGAGAAGAAATAAATTGGGTAGATTCACTACTTGTTTGGTCCAGAAACATTTATTATAGGATGTTTTTTAGAATCGTATAGAACTTGTTAAATATATTGTAAGGATATTGTTGAAGACTTCATACATTTTATTATTCAGTGTCTTCCATATACAATTCCACATGAGAAATTTTAGAACTAAGTGCTGGGAAAAGCTTTGTTTAACCTGAGGAACTGGTATGCTTTTAGTCTTTGTGGACAATAGAAATCTGGTAAATGATCGTGAGGAAACATGACGATTTTGCTTTGGTTGCCAAGATGTTCAGAGCCAAATTTGTAGCCCGAACTTTACTAACCATGCAGGTCTCTATGGGCCTCAGTATTGATGTCTTACCTTTGCCTCTGGCTTTGTTGCTTTTTTTCTGCTTGTCTTGATTTTTAGTTAATATTTTATATATATATTTATTTTTTTTTTTTGAGATGACTCTTGCTCTGTCGCCTAGGCTGGAGTACAGTGGTGCAATCTCGGCTCACTGCAACCTCTGCCTCCCAGGTTCAAGTGATTCTCCTGCCCCAGCCTCCTGAGTAGCTGCGATTACAGGCACATGCCACCACGCCCAGCTATTTTTTTTTTTTTTTTTTTGTATTTTTAGTAGAGACGGGCTTTCACCATGTTGGTCAGGCTGGTCTCGAACTCCTGACCTCGTGATCTGCCTATGTCGGCCTCCCAAACAAACACAAAGTGCTGGGATTACCGGCAAAAGCCACCACGCCCAGCCAATATTTATATTTAATATGTTATATATGTAAGTGGCCTCAAATTCTTTATGGTATGAGGAAGGATGTAAACACGTAAGTAGAAAAATCCTATATTATTTGACCTCTGTGGTACAGTGAAAAAGCACTGGGCATGGAATAAATTCTAGTCTAGGCTCTGCCATTTTAATAGACTTCTTTAAACTTCAGTTTCTTTAATCAGCTTGGATATTGTAACTTCTGGTATGATTCAGAAGTCAGCCTTTTTAAAAGAGGATAGAGGTGTCTAAAACCTTGTGTGACTGTCCCATATATAAAAAGTGTTTTGGGGAACTTGACTCTCAGTTAAGAGATTCAGGGTGACTTGAAAGGAGGATTTTACTCAATTCTGGATAAGAAACCAGAGTTAGCTCAAATATTTATATTGGTGAGAGAACAGTACACAAAGTAGAATGTGTACATTTATTTGCTTTGATTTTTAATATTTTTAATTTAAAAAAGTATATGGTAAAATTGACTTTTTGGTGAGTACGCATTCTATGAGTTTTAACATATGTGTAGATTCACATCACCACCACAAGCAGGATACAGAACAGTTCCATGTCCCCAGAAAACTCCCTCTGGCTCTCCTTTGATAGTCAAACTCTCCTCCACACATATGCCTTGATTTTATTTATTTAAAAATGTCCTCCCCAACATTTTATGAGAATAGATTAAGATAAAATTTGATCCAACCATTCACTTTATAGAGTTCCTACTGTATGCTCCCCACTGTGATAGGTTCTGTGATTGTTTAAGGGGTATCATGTGTGGACCAGGTCTTCAAGTATGTTATGGTGTGGTTGGCAAGATCAGCTTAATACCTTGGAAACAATTAGAGGAGCTTATAAGACACTGTGCAAGCAAGGGCTAAATTGGTACAGATCAGAAGATGAGGAAACATCTGTCTATGTTTGAATATAGGTTTCTGCAACTGAATGACACACTACTTGTATATTGTATGTATCTTTCTATGTGAGAACAGACTGAAATGTATTTAGAAACGTAGAGTTAAGTTTCACCTCCAAAAGGGATATATTAGTCTAAACAGATGAAAGAGAAATCATATGATTGTGAGAGTATTTACAAAAGTCTTCAGAATCTATAGTCAAGGAAGTCTACCTAAGTGCAAAAAACTATTTTATTTTTATAAGATGTGGGAAGACAGATGATTGCCAAATGGCTTTGCTCTGTGTCCAGGGAAATTTAACGAAGCTGACAGCCAGATATCTGTTGCAGAAGTCTGACTAGAGTTTTCCATTATGAATACAGTACATGTGAATTCTGAACATATGGCTCTCATCAGTGATCTATGAGGAGGTGATGGAATGTAGGTTGGTGAAGACAAGAGGAAGGCCAAGTCTCTGACTCTAAAGTGAGAGGCAGCTGGACCCCATATGTGTGTGTGTTTAGACTTGGAGCCAGCTTTATGTCAAGGGAGTAGGCAGTCACCCAAGCCTCATGATTTGTAGGGTGTGGAGAAAGGATCTTCCTTTGCCAAATTCTTTCCCTACAGGCAAACCCCAAAGCCTGAACTTTCCATTAGAGAAAGAAACAACATATTGTGTCTTCCAAAGCCCCTCTTTAAAGTATAAGGAGCTGGGTAGGGGGAGGGACACTAACTGATTAAGCTGGAAACAGCTATCAGAGTGTTGATGTGGAGCAGTTTATCTAACAGGCCTAGTGAAACTGGAGGGAAGAGTAGGACCCATGGGATGGGGTAGGTCTGTGTGTCTGTGGATATGTGCATGAGTGTCCATGTACACACATGCTGGGGGTCAGTGTGAAAAGTTGACCCCCATACACGTGAGAACAGTAATATTTAGTGCACATTTACATATTTCAGCTCATTTGCTATATGTTGAGTGCCTGCAGTATTTTACTCTGCAAGGTGGCAGGCCTCCCTGGTATCAACCAGGATACAGGTTACGGCAGAGATTGGTTAAGAATCAGTTAAGAAGATGACCTTCCGAGGTACCCTTGGCCTGAATATCTCAAAGGGCCTTTTAAGACAACTTCCAGCCAGCCGGCACAGAAAGTGGGGGTAAAGCCAAGAGTGTGAAGCCCATGACATGAATGGAGAGAATAGCTATTAGAGAAGTTGTTGCTTCTCTAAAAATAACCTAGATATTGGGCCGGGCATGGTGGCTCACGCCTGTAATCCCAGTACTTTGGGAGGCCAAGGCTGGTGGATCTCTTGAGGTCAGGAGATTGAGACCATCCTAGCTGACATAGTGAAACCCCGTCTATACTAAAAATACAAAAAATTAGCCAAACGTGGTGGCATGCACTTGTAGTCCCAGACACTCAGAAGGCTGAAGCAGGAGAATCACTTGAACTCAGAAGGCAGAGGTTCCAATGAGCTGAGATCACACCACTGTACTACAGCCTGGGCAACAAAGTGAGATGCCATCTCAAAAAACTAAAAAAAAAAAAAAAAAACAAAACCCTAGCTATTTAGGGTACAAGCAGGACTGTCGGGTGTGTATGATGAGAGCCAAAAGCCCCACCCTTTCCACACAAATGAGGTGATATTAAGAGCAGAACTTTCTGACCATGTCCTTTAAACCTGACACCCTAGGTATGGTCCTGCCTTGCATCTTGAAAACTGTCCTTATTTCTCAACAAAATTGCCTCTGGAATCCTCTTTCCAAGCTATTTTTAGCAATCAGTCCAACCTTGCTAAGCTGGGAAAACACATAAAGCTTATTTTCTTTTGAAAATGAAGGAAAATATATTCTAAAAAGCTATGAAGATGTGCAGGATCTCACTAAATGTTGGATTTGACTATTTGAAATGTGCAAGACTAATCAGTTCAGAGGCTTGTCCAACCCTTAGAATGTGGAAGAGCATTGGACCTACAGAGAAAAAGCTTTACAAAACTTAAAATCTAGTGCCAAAATGTTTTCTGGGTTTGTTGGTACCTCTCTGACATAAAAGCATTAGTTTTCTCACAATTCTGTGTGATTTTTGGTAATTATATAACTGAGCCTTTTGTATTAAAAAGGCAAGTACTTGCTTTTCCACCCACTCCCCCCTCCCCCAGAGCACCACTCGCTCTGAGCTGCAGACTTTTGCTGAACATGTGGTAGCATGTTACCGTCGTCTTCAGCCACCATCATGATTATCTACTGGGACCTCATTAGCCACCATGAGATGTTCTCCAACATCTACAAGATCCGTGAGATCGAGGACAGGCTGTGCCTGGAGGTGGAGGGGAAGATGGTCAGTAGCATAGAAGGTAACACTGATGACTCCCTCATTGGTGGAAATGCCTCTGCTGAAGGCCCTGAGGGCAAAGGTACCGAAAGTACAGTAATCACTGGTGTTGATATTGTCATGAACCATCACCTGCAGGAAACAAGTTTCACAAAAGAAGCCTACAAGAAGTACGTCAAAGATTACATGAAATCAGTCAAAGGCAAACTTAAAGAACAGAGACCAGAAAGAGTAAAACCTTTTATGACAGGGGCTGCAGAGCAAATCAAGCACATTCTTGCTAATTTCAAAAAACTACCAGTTCTTTACTGGTGAAAACATGAATCCAGATGGCATAGTTGCTCTACTGGATTACCGTGAGGATGGTGTGACCCCATATATGATTTTCTTTAAGGATGGTTTAGAAATGAAAAAATGTTAACAAATTTGGCAATTACTTTGGATCTGTCAATTGTCATCATAACTGGCCTCTGCCTGTCATCCACACAACACCAGAACTTAAGACAAATGGGACTGATGTCACTTTGAGCTTTTCATTTATTTTGACCATGATTTATTTGGAGTGGAGACATTGTTTTTCAGAAAAACATGTCATGTAGGTTTTCTAAAAATAAAATTCATTTAAACTCGTTTGAGAGAATGCCTTTTAGTTTAATACGTATTTAAACTAAATTCATCCTGCAATGTCCCTGGAGAAGCTAGAGCCTGGTTGTAAGCTACTACTGGAAAGAATAAGACTCTTCAATTAACTTCTACAGTGGAAACTACTTCTGGGACTAGAATATAAAAAAGAATCAAACGTTTTGATTGTGAATTGCAATGAAGGGAAAGAGCATGCTCATAGCAGTGCCACCATCTGAAGTGGAGCCTTACACATTTTATCACCTACAATGGAAGTAGTTAACTGGAAGAGATTACCAAGAGAATAAGAAGAGACTAATTCAGTTGGAAAAAAAAAAAAAGGCAAGTACTTTGCAGATTGGTTTGGGGTAGAGATAACCAACAAAAACCCATGTGGGTGTGGTGTTGGCTTTTCTGAGTTCACTGTTGGATGGAAAATTCAGACTATTTCTCAGCCTGAGTCATCTGAAAAAATTGGATTTGCTAATTTGCAGGTGGAAAATTTAATGTGCCTGTTAATTTTTCAGATGATGACATTTAAAGGTGAAAGTGATAATGGTGCTGGGAAGGTGTACTTGGGGATCATGGTCTTTACGGTCCTGGGGCAGAGCTGCCGTTGAGGTCAGGTGAATTGGCTTTGGTCAAAGGGCAGAAGCAGGGCTCCAGTATAACTTCCGTTTAGATTGATAATGGAAATTTCCCATTATAACTTGTGGGCATATCATGTATTGGAGATACATAAGTAAAATTTTGGGCCCTGAGATCTACTTTCTGCTGGCTAAATTAGTGTTTGTAACTTTTGAATGGTATCTAGGAATAGGGACACTACCAACTTTCTCAATAGCCTGTCTCATTTTTAGAGAGGTCAAAAACCTCTAATTTCTAGCCATGCCTCTCATACTTAAATCTACCCATTTCATCTTGGTCAGTGTATCATTTTCATGAGAATAACTTCTGAGCATTGTTCTATTCAGATGCCTTCACGGACTACTGGACCACATTCCTCAACTATTCTGTAGGCTAAATAACTTTCTATAGTGATAATGTAGACCTTTCTCAATTGACTCAATAAGAAATGAGTCTTTAGCCTTCTTGCTTTTACAGTAATAATGATAACAATATCAATAGCTAATAATTGTCATTTCTTTTTGGAAAAAGCTGACATTTATGGAGTGATTACTAATTGCCAGGCAGTGTACTAAGGATTTTACATGTATTGGTTCATTTTAACTTCCTGATAACCCAATGGGGGTAGAAGTTACCATTTTGCTGTTTTAAAGATTAGGAACTTGAAAGTGAGAGTTAATTTGTCCAGGTTCATACTGTAAGTTTAACCAGTATCCCTCTATGGTGCTCTATGGATTCCCCAATTATTGAGATTATTCGGGCTTTTTTGTATTTATTTTTCATATGTCTGTGTACACACACACACACACACACACACACACACACTCTAACACACATACATATACAAATATATGGGAAAATAAGTGTGGGTAAGTTTGCTAAATGCACGTCATGCTGCTTTATGCCATGCTGAGGTACTAACATCTTTAAAGAGTAGCTGACCTTCATCTGTACTGAAATTATTCCCTTAGGAATATTTCATTTCTCTTTTCCATTAATAAGCTGCCTTGAAGAGCAAATTAGTTCTAGGAAGGATGCTACATTAAGTTTCAAAGTGCTAGAGCCAAAGGAATTTTAATATTTTCACCTTTACTCTATCCACATATGTTGTAGATGATAAAATTTTATAGCAGTTCCTACTCCATGCATTGCCTCTCAGTCCTAGGGGCTGTCAGGTGAGGGCTATGAGGAACCACTGCATATCCCCAAATGAATAGAATACTGTATAGGCCACTTTGTAGCCCTTTACAGTCTAGTAGGAGAAATAAGCATAAGCCTATGTTGTATGTGAGAACAAACAATGCTGCATGCGCTATCTGTGTACTAAGTACATTTTCAGAGTTGCTCTTGGCTATTGGAGGAGAGAGTGAAGTGTACATTTTCAGGGGATTTAATAGTGTCTAGAAGTTCAGAAATCCAGGATGTGGCATTTGGTTTCGGATTTGAAGTCAAGGAACCAAGGAAAAGTAGAGGAATTTCTGAAGTGGGATTCATTAGTTTTGCATCCGAATTGAGCTACCGGTCACAGATTGGCACTGCTGTGTGCCATGATGGGCTGGAGGCGTGGCAAGACCTGGATCTTAGGAAGATCAGCAAGACCTGCACCCTAAACCTGTCTTTGCTATTTTGGAGGTGTGCAACCTTGGGCAAGTTAAGTCTTACCTCTGGGCCTCAGCTTCTTCGCTTGTAAAGTGGGGACAAGATCACATGTACCTCATAGGTGTGTAACGGTTAAACAGGTTAATAGATGAGAGTCTGCTTTGAGTCTAGAAAGAAAATTAGAATGGTTGGCAATCACTAATAATTATATTTTAGATGTACTCTAGATGAATTTTTTTTAGCTTTTTTCTTTCAGTACTAAGTCTATTACTTTCCCAAGTATGTCTCACAGTATGGAACTGAAAAATATTGTTTTTAGCACATTAGAATAAAGTTTAGCCACTGATCCTATTTTGCCTCCTTCAGCCCATTTCTGAGCAGACTTGGGATGGCCTTCCCCTGGTTAGGGACATGGAATGAGTTTCTCAACTCTTTTTTTTTTTTGAGACAGAGTCTTGCTCTGTCCCCCAGGCTGGAATGCAATAGCGTGATCTCGGCTCACTGCAACCTCTGCCTCCCGGGCTCAAGCGATTCTCCTGCCTCAGCCTCCCTAGTAGCTGGGATTACACGTGTGTGGCACTGTACTTGGCTAATTTTTGTATTTTTAGTAGAGACAGGGTTTCACCATGTTGGCCAGGCTGGTCTTGAACTCCTGAGCTCAGGTGATCCGCCCACCTCGGCCTCCCAAAGTGCTGGGATTACAGGTGCGAGCCACCATGCCTGGCCATTAGTTTTTCAACTCTTAAATTAATGCACTGCCTGCCACTTACCTACTCATTTGGCTTTAAAGCTCATGGCTTGCCCTTAATCAATAGCTTAGGACAGTGGTCTCCAAAGTGGGAATGTATAGACCCACGGGGGTTGTGCAAGATAATCTATATGGGTGTGGAGAAAACATCAAAATTTCTAATTACTTTTTCTATTTTTTTTTTTTTTTTTTAGAGCCCAGGGTCTGAAAAAACAAAACAAAACAAAACAAAACAAAACAACTCCTGGGCTCAAGTGATCCTCCTATCTCAGCCTCCTGAATAGTTGAGACTATAGGTAGATTCCACCATGTTTGGCTTACTTCATAGTGCTTAATCTTTGAACACTGCTTCTCATTTGGATATGTGTTAGATGTGTCACATATGTTTGTCAGCACCCTGCAGAAAGAGTAGGTATTTCATAATTCAAAGGGATTTTCAGCAACAGCCTCACTTGTTTTTTGCTTTCAGTATATTGTGAAATACTATAGTTTACCTGTGCAGGGAGAAGGTCATGGTTTACATGATCTTAAATGATAGACTCTTTTACATAGTTTGTAAGGAGATGGAGAATGATCATGGAAATCTTTTGTGCCACCCTGAGATCTCATTAGTTATCTTGAGGAAAATATTTAAAAAGTTCAACAGGAATGAGTTACAATCTTTTTCTTCTAAACAAAGACAAGTATTCCAAATTTACTGATCCTTTCTTGCTAAGTAGTCGGCAATACCTAGAAGACACTATTTTTTAAAAAAGATTTACTCTATCCTTTCAAGGCAAGTTTTAATATTGAGTGAAAAGTAAATGCTTACAAAAGCATATCTTAAAAATGGATGCTGAAAAATGTTTCTATCTTTTCTGTGGTTTTGTTGCTTTGCCAACAACCATGAAAACCTCTGGTACTTGAATAATTTTAAAAGTTGGAAATAAACATTTCTACCCTCTTTAAAGCATTTTCAAATGAAGGATTTTAACAAATTTTGATCCTATTTGTTAAAAATGATAATATATCACATCTTCTGATTAGTTTGCAGGCACAACTGATTGACATCAGGAAATAAGAAAATTTGTTTCACAAATTATAGCAAAACATTTAAATAAAGGATGAAATAAAAACTGTTTTCAGGATTACATACTAAGCGTAGACAATGATGTACTTCTGTTTGAA